>NW_024349800.1:59936561-60109172 GCF_902729225.1 Pteropus medius | reverse complement strand
CAGGCTGCAAGGTTGAGTAGTGGTGGTGGTGGAGGGGGGTGTCGGTGCAGAGGTCAGAGCAGCAGCGGCTTTGGCCTGGGGGCATCTTTGGTTTCCTCTCTCCTCCCTCCTCTGCAGCCCAGGGGTAATGGGGAGCCAGGTGGGCAGGGTGTTTGTCACAGGTGAGCACAGAGGAGTTAGAACTGTGGTCTTCTTGACAGCAGCCGTGATGCTGGCTGCAGAGTGGGGCAGGACAGCCCTCTGGGGAGCTCGGGTCCGGAGCGGGGCAGCCTGAGTGGTGTGGTGAGTGGGATACAGGCCGATCCAGGTGCTGCAGGGTGGCAGGAAGCCCCTCCAAGGAGGGTCACGGAGAGGTGTCAGGCCTGCCTGGGAAATGGCCTCTCTCATGTCCTGGGGAAGAACAGAGCTGAGGTGGAGATGCAGTGTCCCGTCTGCCCTGCCTTCTGTGCAGCCTCAGGTGTATACCCCCTTGTAAAAGATGGGATGGGGAGCAGGGTGCTGCTCCTGTGTGTCCAGGTGACCCACATTCACCTTGGCTCTCGACATGGTCCCATGGGGGGAGGCAGAAGAAACTCCGTATTTGAGCAGCAGCTGTGCGCGCTGCATTTCCCATCTTCAGTTCTGGCGTTAGAGTAAAGCCCGTCGAGTCCCGTGAGTTTTGCTGCCAATTTGAACTAGGAGCCGCCACTGTGCTGGTGCAGAGGTGAGACCTGAGCTCCATGAGGTGACAGAAAGGGACAGCCAGCACAGAAGCACGAACGTAGGTCGAATGCTGAAGATGAGGGCTTCTGGAGCAGATTAGGGCACAGGTTGCAAAGGAGAGGCCTTTGGGGTGGTATGTTAGGCATGGGGGTGGGGTGGGAGGCAAATTCATACCATACAGGTGTCACCAGCTGTCTTTCAGCAGCAGATCTTGGGTTTGTCACAGGACAAAAGAGTTCGTAGCTCATCAGAGGTGTGATAGCATTAACAAAAATTCCCAATAATTGTAAAGTACGGGTAGTTTGTAGTGCAGAAGCAGGCGGCCACCAGATTTTAGGGCGTGCCATTTCTGGGGCATGACTGACAGGCTCTTGTCTCCCCAGGCTCGGCACTCTGCGGTGAGTCCTCGGCTCAGCCTGGGGGGCCCTCGCAGAGGGAGCAGGCCAGATCCCCGCAGCCCTGCAGCCCTTCAGATGAGAGCAGAGTCCCTGGTGACAAACAGAGGCTCCGAGCCAGCCAGAGGCCACCGGTCATCAGCAGGCACAGCCCCGGGCTGGCCCCACAGCCTGACTATGGCCTCAAGACCAGCCAGAGGAGCGTCCAGGTGCCGGTCACCTCGTCGTCCTCCCAGCTGTCCTCCTCGGGCTCATCTTCCTCGTCCACGGTGCCCTCTGCCGGCACCGTCATCCTGCAGGCCTCCCATTGCTCCATGACCAGGGCCTGCCAGCAGCCGCCCATCGTCTTCCTGCCCAAGCTGGTATATGACATGGTCACGTCCACTGACAGCAGCGGCCTGCCCAAGGCCGCCTCGCTCCTGCCCTCCCACTCGGTCATGTGGGCCAGCTCCTTCCGCCCCCTGCTCAGCAAAACGATGACCTCCACAGAGCAGTCCCTGTACTACCGGCAGTGGACAGTGCCCCGGCCCAGCCACATGGATTATGGCGACCGTGCCGAGGGCCGAGGGGACAGCTTCCACCCTCGCAGGCTGCTGCTCAGCGGCCCGCCTCAGGTGGGTGAGCCCTGCCATGGCCTGGACTCTGGGGGGGGTCCTTGTGCTCAGACCAGAGGGCAGGTGGTGGGCTGATAGCACCCCCTTAGTCACGTCTGCCATTCCTATGGCAGAATTTTCTCTGATGGCCCCACAGTGGGCAGGCGGATGGAAGCTGGGACCCGCCTGCCACCCATGGCTGGGTGACTTCTGTCCTCTTACCTCGGTTTCTTCTTTCATGTGATGCGGAGGGCGGGGGGCGCTCTGTGGGTGCGTCTTGCTCCTTCAGACTGCCATTCTGCATTTCCCATGTGGTTTCACGTGGTCCTCACGGCCAGTCTGTAGTTTGCTGGCTCCCACACTGGTGAAACGTAACAGGGAGGCAGGCGGACTGTCGGCATCGCAGCCTTACCCGAGCTCAGCGTGTTTCCATGGCAACAAAAGACCATTTCACCTGTCAAATGGCAAAAATCTTCTAGGTGTGAGTGTCAAGTGTCGTGAGTATGTGAGGAGGACCGTAGGTTGGTATGATCTTAGGGGCTTTGTCAGGCAGTTGGGCCCTGGAGTGAGCTGCCTGGGGTTGACTCCTGACTCAGACATCATCTGACTCCCTCGGCGGGTTCCAGCCTTCTGTGTGCCTCAGTGTCCTCACCTGAGAATGAGGAGAGCAATAGTACCTGTATCATAGAAATGAGAGCATTGAACGAGGGGATAATCACTTATAGGGCACCCAGAATATGGCCTGACCGTAGAAAGTGTGCAATAATTGTCAACCATTGTCCTCGACATCGGTACCATCGCTGTCACAATTCAAGATGTGCCACCTTTTGACTGAGAATGTTCATTTTCAGGAATCTATCCCAAGAAATACAAACCTAGAAAAATAAGTACAATAACGCCCATTTTAGTATTGTTTACAATAGTAAAAAACAAACTGGAAGCAACTTAAACTTCATTGGTCAAAGTTGGTTGAATAAATTTGGGCACAACAGTATCATGCAATTGAGCCATAGAAAATTTGAGAACGATCTTTATATATTGACACTGAAATATCTCTAAGATCTTTAAATTTTCTAAAAAGTTGCAGAATAACATATACATAGGAAAAAAAATATGGTGCTCATATGTGTCTGTGCATATGAGAACATCTTCAAAAAAATCTCGGACAGAACAGCCACTAAATCGTTACCTGGGGAGTGGAGTGCGATTTGTGAATATTCTACCTCATTATTGATCTGTATTTCTTGAATTGTTAAATGAGCATGTATTACTTTTTATAATTATTTTTAAAAATAGGAAAAAAACCCCGAAATGTTTTAAGAAAGGGGGTCTCCATGCCTTCGCATGACTGGATGTTATCAAGCTTTAAATTTTTTGCCTATTTGGTTGGGGGAAAGTAGTATTTAATGGTTTTATTAGGTTGAATCTATTTTTATTTATTTATTGGTCATTGGCACTTCTTGTACAGTGATTTTCTGGTTTCCCTTTTAGGCCATTTGACGTTTTCCTGTTATTTGTAAGAGCTCTTTAGAGATTATAGGTTTTAATCCTTTGTCTACACGTATTACAGATATTTTCTCTGAAACGTCCACCATTTGTGTTTTATATTTTCTTTAAAAGTCATTTATTTCCACTCATCAACATTCGTTGAGTACTTACTGTGAACCAGGCATCAAGCTAAGAACTTGAAAAGCACATCCCTAGAGTAAATAGGTGGGAAGGGAAGGTTTTAGGGTGTCTCACAGGTGCCCATTTAACCAATTGTGACCAAAATAAACCTAGGACCAATAGTTTACTTGCCTGATGCTGGGCTGAAGGAGCAGGGGACCCTATGATATGATAAGAAAGAGAAGGAAAATCATTTTATTTCTTTTCCTGGACTTAAGAGGAGAGAAATGAGATGCTAACCTTTTTTGTCTTATGCAATGAATTTTGTTATCTTACCGAAGACATATTGATTTGTATAAGAACAGCGTGTTGCAGTTATACAAGACTCTTAAGAAATTGTGTTTTATGTTGAAGCAACCTTTCTTTAGCTTGTGATAAAGTCTGATTTCTAACAGCTTCAAAAACGTGGCTGGTTAAAACCAGAGACGCATTTGCCTTGATTTATGAGCAGCCGGGTCTCCTGGAGTCCATCTGCCCGCCTGCCTGTTCTCTGGCCACATTTCCCCTGAAGTGTCTTTGCATCACTGGGCTCTCATTGTAATTAGGTGACATCTTTAAAAGAGGCAGGTGGCATGAGGCACGTCAGGTGCTCCAGCTGGTGCCAGCGCGTGGACAGGGCTTACTGACCGTTGGCTCTGGTTTTAATGTCTTAACAGATTGGGAAGACAGGTGCCTATCTGCAGTTCCTCAGCATTCTGTCTAGAATGCTCATTCGGCTAACAGAAGTGGATGTTTACGATGAAGAGGAGATCAATATCGGTGAGTATCCATTGGTGCCACTGAATCATCTTTCATCAGTTTCTCGAGGGACCTTGTCTTTTGCTTTCTGGATGGAATTCTCAGGTTAACGATCAGACTCACCCCAAGGGCCCCGTGGGGTGTTCTGATTTTTCTCTGGTGGGCACTTTGGTCAGTCTCAGAATACTGCCCAAGAGGCCTTCGTGGGGGTAAAATTACTGTACTAAACATAACCATCGACCGAGCGCCTCCCAAGTGTCAAGCACTGCTCTGGATATTCCGCATAACTCAGCACACTTAGTTTCCTCCACGACCCCCTGGGATCGGTGTCGGTATTCCATATTCCTGATGAATAAAGTGCCCAGGAGCCCAGCTGGGGGGTGGCCGCACCAGAACTAACCTGGATTTGATTGCTGCCTTGAGAAAGTGGAGCGACCCACCAGGCCAGGTTCCTCGCTCAGGCGTCTGAGCACAGAGGTCAATGTCATGGGGCAACGTGGAAATACGTGATGCACGGGGAGCGGCCTCTCCTCCCCGTTCACAGGCCAGAGTTCGCCCGATTCTGGCAAGACCCTTAGAACAGCTGTCCGACGCTACCCGTGCAACGCTGCTCCGTTTCCTCTTCATGGGCGCCTCCCAGTGGCTCATGAACTTGGTCTGGTAAACACGTGTTGCTTCGGGAGTGGAATTTTGTGCGAGGAGTCCTTTCTACGTTGCAAGGAAAGGGAACAGGGAGGCGCATTGACATCTGAACAGCACTTCTTTTTCTTTTTTGTCGTATATATTTAAGGTGTGCAACTTGACGATTTGGTAGAGTGTACGCTGTGAAGTAATCACCGCAGTCAAGCTAATTAACTTAGCCGTGCCCTCACGTAGTTACAGTGTTCCCTGCGGCACTATTCACAACAGCCAAGACATGCAGACAACCAGACGTTGTCCGTAGAGGTATAAATGTCCATCAGCAGATGAATGGATAAAGAAAATGTAGTCTATACATGCAATCAAATACAGTTCTACCTTATAAAGGAGGAAAATCCTGTAGTATTCGTACACAGCATTTCTTTAGATGCTCTGACTGCGCTTCAGTTTTGGAGAAAATTTGGAACCAAGAAAGCCCAGGTAGCCCTTGCTCTTTCCTTCGAAGGAAAGAGGCTCTTCCAGTTCTGAGTTTCCTGTGGTTTCCCCCACACTTTGGGGGAACTGTATTTTGGGTGAAAATCGATGGTATTTCGGAGGAAAGCAGGCCTGCTGAGTTTCCGTCTCTTCACTTTCTTGGATATACCAATGATAAAGACAGGACTTGAACCCAGTCTGTTGAACTTCGAAGCTGTTCTCTTGTCGTCTGGGCTTTCTCCGGGTCAAACCTGGGTGGTTGGCGTTTTGCCAGGCGCCGTGAAGAGTCAGTGGTGTTGCACACATGAGGCACCGAGCGCCTGTCAGATCCACAACGCACATTCCGCTTTCTCTCCTGTCCTTCTTTCTCCTTCTCACGGACGTGTACGCCGTCCAGCCGCACGATATAGAAGGAGAGAGAGAGGTAAAGAGAGACGCACGTGTATCAGTGTCATGTGCGTAATCGATATGTAATTGGAGTTGCGCCAGCTACATTTTTTTTTACCTTTTGACCAAAAAGCATTTAGCGAGCACCGTAGGCCACACCACTCGTAATGTAAGATGATTCGTGGCAAATGTAAAAGTGCGGTTTGGGCCACGAGTGGTGTTGGCCTTTGGAAGGGAGGGAGCGATGGGCTTGAGCACTTACGAGAGGCTTTCCAGAGATGCAGGGGTAGGAGCCGGGCCGTCCTGGCTGGGAGCATTTACATATAAGAGAGAGAAGGAGAAAACTCCAGTAGGTTCCAAGGGCCGTGGGGACCGATGTGGTGTGTTTGGGGGACTGTGCTGGGGAGAAGCACAGAGCACAGGGGCGGGTATGCTGGGAGGAGCTGAGGTTGGTGTGAGGGTCAGAACAAACCCATCCCATAGGAAACACAGTGTGAGGCTGCACCTCTGGATAGAGATTGATATGAATGCCTCTTTAGAACGATCCCGAAAATAGGATATGTGTCAGGAGCCTTCACGACCCAACGGCCTCCCCCAGTGACCTGCAGACTCAGTAATGAATGATTCCACTGCAAGCATCGTCCTTGTGCGCATTTAAAATAAACCCTTCTCGCTTCCTATCCTGTCACGTAGCCGTGTTTCTCCCGATCTTGTAGACCTCGAAGAAGAACCGGATTGGCAGTACCTGCACCACGGCGACCCCTGGCCCGACCTGGAGCTCTTCAGGAAGCTGCCTTTTGACTACCTGATTCACGACCCGAAGTACGAGGATGCCAGCCTGATCTGTTCACACCATCAGGGCGTAAAGAGACAAGGTCAGACTTCTCAACGTCTTGTTTCCTCTTCGCCCAGAGTCCGTGGGAATAGCCTCTTAAAGGAATAGCTGAATTTTGGTGGCCGTGCACTTAATTATCTGGTGGTGGTGAGTTAGCCAGCAGTGCCCGGCGGACACGGTCCCCACCTCCCTGGACAAGGAGGGGCTCTTTCTGAAACCCATGAAGGACGCCTGGCTGCTCAGCAGGTGCTAATAATGATGAGGGTCCTCTTGGAGTTGTCACGGTCAGAATAGTCTGAAGGTCCTAGTTAGTAGAGGATGAGAGACGTGTGTCTTTATCGATGAACTCGATCTCCTGTGTTCTCCCTCCTCCTTCAGGGACCACTGATTTTCACAGGATTATGACTTTGCAGTGTCTCAGGGTCACTGTCAACAAAACCTAGAACCTTAGTGGCCAGTGCGATTGTAAACGCTGACTAGGGAGGTTTGGCGAATACAGCGTGAGAGGAAGATGCTCGCCAGTCTCCGTTTCGAACGAGTAACTTTATCTCCGCGGTTCTCAGAGCAGGTCGCTTTCACTGCAAGGCCCTTCACACAGATTCGCCTCTCCTGAAAGTTCAGTGCTGACATCTTAATCCTACTGAGTCATTTGGAAAAATGGCCACAGTTCCTCTGCGCTGTAGCATTTGCGTGGTACATTGGCAATCGACTCGTGTTGTCATATAGCGCCTCCTTGCACGTGTGTCGATAAAACATTCGTAGGCCCTCGAGTAGGACACCGTGTGGACAGTCCCTTAGTTTATCCCACGGAGACTGTCCTTGCTGACCAGCTTCATCACCTTGGGGCCAGACAGGCTAGAGGCGGTTCCACAAACTCCCGCGATAGCTAGCCTTTCAGTTCATTTCCGTGTGAGTAGACGGGAGAGAATGTTCCTTCTGCCCCTTGCAGACAGAGCGACCCCCCGGAAGCCAGAGGAGCTATACGTGCGGCGCCAGACCTCACGGATGCGGCTGTCCAAGTACGCGGCGTATAACACGTACCACCACTGCGAGCAATGTCACCAGTACATGGGCTTCCACCCCCGCTACCAGGTAGGTCGCCGGCCGCTGGGGCCCCTCCGGCAGCTCTCTACCGCGTGATCCACCTTGGCTAACGCCCCTGTTGCCCTGTTCTCTTGACGTTTTCCTTCTGGAGCGGGAGATGGAAAGTTCTGGAAGCCCTTGCTTTCCAGTCTGCGTGCATCCTCGGTTCCCTTTAACGGTCTGTGTACTTATTGCTGACACTACGGAGCAGTGACCGGCCAGGGCAGCACCTTCATCAGAGGCAGTGTTCACTGACCGCAGAGGTCTTGCTTCGTTTATGTCCTAGTAATTTCAAAAGTTCAGTGCATCAGACACTTGCTGAGTGCTTCTTATGTACCAGACGCAGACACAGAGATGAATAAACTTTGTCCCCATGCTCAAGACTCTCACAGCGGAGGGACAGACAGATGCACATAAGCGGAACTGTGGAACGATGCGAAGCCAGCAAGAAGAGCGATATGGTTGAAGCATAGAAATAAGGTAGATAAGGAGAATTCGCATTTATTGAGCACCTACTACGTGCCAGGCAAAGTGCTAGGTACTTTTCATATCTTGGTACTTCCCAACCTTTTTATATGGTAGGAAATATCATTTGCCCTGGACACTGGGTAAGTGGATAAGGCTCTGACCCAGGGCTCTGGCTGGTCACAGGCTCTGGCTGGTCACCCGAAGAAGTTTGCTTTCAAGCCATACCTGTCATCCACTCAAGGTGCACTGGTTAGGACACTGTCCTGCCGAGTTTCTTATTGGAGTCTCACTAAACCACGTGAGGTAGTAGCATTATCCCCATTTTATAAATGAGGATACTGTCCGGGTGGGAGCAGAGGAGAGGATTTAGAAGAATCAAGAAGAGTTTGCCAAGAGGCCGAGACAGAGGGAGCGAGAACAGCATGTGCAACGGGGGGATCTGGGGTCCCTGGGGGGATTAGAGGATTTAATCAGGTGTTGCAGGAGCCTAAGAGCTAGTGGGTGGTCCCAGGAGAGGAAGCTGGGCGGGGTGGGGGTGAGGGGGCGGGGCAGAGACCAGACCACAAAAAGGCCGCGCGGTAGGAGGAACGTGACTTCTTTTCAGCAAGGACTCCAGGAGGGACTCATAGGGGCAAAGTATTTGGAATAGTCTCTTCTTCATAGTTTGTTTACAGACGGCCTGCAGGCTGGTTGTTTAGAAACCAATAGAGGGTCGGATTTTTTTTTTTTTTTTAGGTGAGGCAACCCTCGGTTGACCTCACGGATTGCAAGGACCTTGTCAGCTTACAATCCCTTATATTTTATTTTTTTATGCCTACAGCACTTGGTCTTCCCAGGTGGTCTCCCATCCAAGGACTAACCAGGCCCGACCTTGCTTAGCTTCTGAGATCAGGCGGGATCGGGCGTGTTCAGGGTGGCATGGCCGTAGACGAGGGTCAGATTTTATACTTAGCATTTCTTTTCACTTCGGACCCAAGCAAGGGAAAGGGGAGGAAGGAGAAGCCGGGGCTGGTGGGAGCGAGTGGACACCTGGACAGGAAACAGGTGTGCAGAACTCCTGTCCTCAGCTGCTTCCTAGAGTGGCTGGCCTGTTCTTCCCTTTTGCGGAGGGAGCAGCAGACAGTGGCTGTAACATTCGCTGGCCAGCCCGGCCTTCAGCCGAGCTACTGATGAAGTAGCTCTTCCTTTCAGCTCTAATTCCTTAAAACTACGCGATTTCACTGTAGACGAAATGAGAAAATCCGTATGAATGATTTTTTAAAGGATTGAAAATCATCAGAAATCCTATTTGCTCCAGATAAACTCTCCTGACACATTCCCTGCCCCTACCCCTTGGGGACAGTTTTTCTTTCAGGCAGAGAAAAATATAAGTGACAACGTTTTCTTGGTTTTGAAATTTAAGGCCCTAAAAGGGACGCGAAGGATTTAGTCATTGGTCACTTCAGTGAGTGGCATCAGGGAATTCCTAGAAGGCGTGTGGAAAAGGCAGTAGGCGACTCTGAGCGCTCCCAGCCACACCCGGTCTGTGCTCAGGTCTGGGGGCCACAGCTGCAGGGAACTTGGCTCCAGGCCACTCGGGGAGCTGGGAGGCGCACACTAGCTTCCTGCTGGCACTGCTGAGCCTCTGCTCAATCTGCTCTTCCCCTCATCTCTCAAGGCTTCCTGGACCTTTTCTATGAAACGCCCTTCGTTGTGTCCCTCTGTGCTCCCTCCCAGGTCAAAATCGCTCTCTCCCTCATCTCCGCTGCCAAAGGGCTTTGAAGTTCCAGAGGAGCCGCAGCAGGAGTCTAACGCTGGCATGTCCTGGCCTGTGTCCGCCCTTCCGGGCCTCAGTCACTCCCAGGAGTGCACGACACACACTAGCCCAAGGGGCGAGGGGTCAGGGAGGACCCCTCTGTGGGCATGCGAGCCGAGGCCTGAAGGAGGCATTGCACAGCTTGGGCAGAGCTGGGCTGGGAGGTCACACCAGAGAGCAGTGGGCTCTTCAGACGAAGAGACTAGAGGACAGGCTCGACTTGGGGACAGGAGAGAGACGAAGACCTCCGAGTGACAGTTTTCACATCCATAAAGTGGGGATGATGGCAGTGCCTGCTTCACACGATTGTTAATTATAATACAAAGTGGACAGAGGGTGCTGGACATAGCAAGGGAGACAGAAGTGTACAAGTGTGTGTAATTCTTACTGTTTTATTCGTATGCTACTACACGTGTCATTACGTAGGAGGAGAAAACACATTCATTAGACTTAAAAATGTGATCTAAAGCGTGCATGCTTCAGTAGATCGCCTAGCACTCCAGGGCAAACGCAGAGGAGTTGATACCTAGTGGAAGTGGTGTCCCTGGGTGACGTATGATCAGAATTAGGGATGGGAGCAGACTCTAGCTCAGTGGGTGTGGCTTTCGGTAGCAAGACTTGGGTGTCCGCAGTTTGTACTGGGGCCGGCCTGTGAGTTCCTCGTGCTGTGGGGCAGAGGTGGCAATGACCCGTGTGTGGGCACAGCCGCGGTGGGCCTGGGTTCTTCCTGGAAGTCACGCCGGACTCTGACAACAAGCTCTGTCCTTTCCCCTTGCACCTCAGCTCTATGAGTCCACCCTGCACGCCTTTGCCTTCTCTTACTCCATGCTAGGAGAGGAGATCCAGCTCCATTTCATCATCCCCAAGTCCAAGGAGCACCACTTTGTCTTCAGCCAACCTGGAGGCCAGCTGGAGAGCATGCGGCTGCCCCTCGTCACAGACAAGGTACTGGCTTTGAGTCCAGCGGATCAAATCCGAGGAGCTGCTAGTGCCCACTGAGCTAGAGACCTAGTGACTGTAGCTGCCCAAAGAGTCAAGGGCATATGGGACGGGGTGGAGAGACAGATATGGTGATTGAACTTGGAGGAGGAGGCCGGGGAGCACAGGGGCTTTGGGGTCACTCGAAGTCAAAGCCTTGTTCTGCCATTTACTAGCTGTGTTAATCGATCTTGTCACTTGATATTGCTGTGCCTTGGTTTCCTCATCCGTAAAGCTGGGCAATAATAACGCTTACGGAAGCGCGTGGCTAGGGTTATTGGAATAACTGGCGTAAGGCACGAGCACAGTGCCTGGAAGACGGCTAGGGTTATTGGAATAACTGGCGTAAGGCACGAGCACAGTGCCTGGAAGCGTACGCTGCTTCCGCTGCCTTTTCTTCGCTCTGTCACGGGACCTGTGAACAGGCCAAGGTAGCAGAATAGCCCCTTAGCCGGCTTCAGCAACGTTGCTCCTGGCCGGCCCCGTTCCGTCTGTGCTTCTCTCCTCTCCTGCTTTCCTGTATCATGTGGAAGGGGATCCCGGACAGTCTATCACTTCACCCATACGTATTTCAGTGTCTCTCTCTGAAAGGTAATTTTCCTCTTCCGAAGAGGTTGTGCTCAGTAACCCGTCATCTCTGTGCCGCGGTTCTTACAGAGACGCTCCCCAGCGGGGCGTTCGGTCGGACAGTTCCGGCCTGCCGGTCTCGGCAGACTTGCCATAGAACCTTGTGTAAACGCGGCTTTGGGGCCAGGCATCCGACGAGGCGGGCCCAGCCTTTCAGCCTCAGCAGGCTGTTATCAAGCCCTGAAAACATTTATAAAGTAGCAAAGAAGCCTTTACTCTACGGCGTCTGCTACCCCGTGGGCTGGGTGTCGCAGTGATCCAGAACTCATTTATACTCCCTTTTCCGGCCTCTTCCCCTCAGAACCAGTTGATGAGTGCCAGCTGCATCACAGCTCTGTAGCCGGGGCTTCCAAGCATTCAGAGGGCGCGGACGATCTAGCTCAGCCAGAGGAACTTGTTGTTGGGGAAGGGGTAAAGAAAACAGAGTTCTTATATAGAAGGTTCCCAGCCTGAGTGTATAAATAGCTAGGCTGTATGGGCAAGCGACTGGGGGATTTAAGTCATGCGGGGCTAACCTGTACTTAGAACGATATCAGATGCGAATACGAGGGGCAGTGAATTAGATTCATTGATATATGCCAATCGTTTGGGTTCCTTAACAAACCGTTCCCGAACAAGCACTTACTTAGCCTCTGGTTCTGTGGGCCGGCAGCGCGGGCTCCGTTCAGCCGGTGGTCATCCTGGCCTTGCCTGTGCTCACCGTGTGTTGGCGGTTAGCCACCGGGTCGGCCGGGGGCTGGCTGGAATGGGATGGCCTCAGTGGGATGTCCATCTCGGCTCTGCATAGTCTCTCGTGCTCCAGCAGGCTAGGCGAGGCTTGTTCCTGGGGGAACAGGGGTTGCCAGAGAGGGCAGAGGTGCCAGTCCCCTTGCAGCCAGGCTCAGAACTGGCACGTCGTCATTTTTTCTGCATTTTATCAGCCAAAGCAAGTCCCAAGGCCAAGCCGGATGCGAGGGGCGTGGAAGCAGAGTCCGTCTATGTGGAGGATGCTGCAGAGTCACATTTCAGAGGGAGGGGAGTAATTGTGACTATGTCTATGAACGCTTTCCCTCCTTATGCCTCCACTTTCCAGAGTCACGAATACATAAAAAGTCCGACCTTCACCCCAACAACTGGCCGACACGAACACGGACTCTTCAACCTGTACCATGCAATGGACGGTGCCAGCCACTTGCACGTGCTGGTCGTCAAGGAGTATGAGATGGCCATTTACAAGAAATACTGGCCCAACCACATCATGCTGGTGCTCCCAAGCATCTTCAACAGCGCCGGAGTGGGTAGGGGCTTTGGACGTGGCCCTCTATGACGGAGACCCGGGAGGGTGTTCTAGAGACGAAAAATGTTGAACGTTTTTCAATCAAGCCTTTTGGGCTTCTTAGAGCAATTTCGATTTGCCTGAATAGTCTTTTTTCTTCGATGTCTGGTTATTGATTTAATTCGTGTTCTCGATTCATGTTAGATAAGCAAGGATGAGCAGACAGGTGTGTGCAAGCTGGAGAGGAGTATTTTGTCCTCTAGGATTTTCTCTCCCCAGTCAATGGCCAAAAGCGAGCGGACGAGTGATGCAGTTTAGGATCATGGAGAGCTGGCCGTTTGGGGGGCGGGGCCTTGACAAGCGGTGTTCATCCCAAGTGGGGCTTCTGCCCTGCGTGGATGTCGAGAAGGACAAGCCGAGTCAGGGAGGTTTTGCCCGTTGCAGGCGCCGCTCACTTCCTGATCAAGGAGCTGTCCTCCCACAACCTGGAGCTGGAGCGGAGCCGGCAGGAGGAGCTCGGCATCAAGCCGCAGGACATCTGGCCTTTCATCGTGATCTCTGACGACTCCTGCGTGATGTGGAACGTGGTGGACGTCGACTGTGGCGGAGACAGGAGCAGGTGAGGTGTCGCATCCGGGTGAGGCGGGTGAGCGTGCTCTCTTTCCGATGGGGAGGTCTCATCCACCCCATGAGGACCACGCAGGGCACCAAAGCATGGCGTGCGGGGGACACGGCCCTGGGTGTGGCAGACCTGTGTCTCTAGCTTTACTTTGAGCTTAAAAAGTTTTTTAATTTTATTGGGAAACCACTAACTCTTTTTGGCTTCTAGTCTCCTCATCTTTCAAAGGGGCACTAACACCATGCTAGAGGTCAGTTGCAGGCTTAATCAGTCCATGAATGGTGTGCCCGCAGGTAGATGATGGAGCAGCATGAGGCAGAAAAGGCTCGGTGCATGCAATTGCATCTGAATGTCATTAATAAAATATTTCCTCGAGATTTCGTGATTTCGCGCTGTCAGTGTTTCAACTGAGGGCTGCCTGATGACTTCTGTTTAGTTTTGGCTTGTCGTTTTGACAATAGTAGGTTAGTTCCCCTCCATTAGGTTAATAATACACTAATGCAGAAATTACCATCAATTACCGTTCTGGAGAAAACCGTTTTCTGTATGGCGGAACGGCACGCAGCTTATGAGGACAGTGATCCGCTTTGCTTTTAATATTCTTGCTGTCACTCTGGGTCAAGAGCGTGGCTGAGAGCGGAGATGGGGGAGAGAACAGAGAATTTCCTTCTGAAGCAGCAGTTAAAGTCCTGGAATGGCAGAGCCTTAGAGACTTTAGCTTACGCTCCTCAGGTGGGGAAGAGAAAGCAGAAAAGTCGAGCGCCATGCCTGGGCCCTCGCGGCCAGAACTGTCATCCCTGGCTCCCAGCCCAGGAGGCACCCCTGAGCCCTCTCTCTGGTCACCGGGCCTCAGACACCGTCCTGTGGGGCGGGAGGTGTTCACGTGCTGCCTCCTTCCCTGGGGCTCTCCTTTAGAATTCGCAGCAGGAAGCCTTGCTCATTCCCACCCTTTATCTTCAGATCTGCAAACCGGAAATGCGAGGAGGTTTGGCATGATGGAAAGGGTGTGGCTTTGGGGACAGAGCTGTTCAAATCCAAGCTCTGTTGAGTGACACTGGGCAAGTTACCTGCAGCTTCAGTTTCCTCCTCCGTAAAATGGGGATGATGTGCCTATGTCATAGGATGGCTGTGAGGATAAACAATAATGAATTTGAAGTGCTTAGCCTGGCACCTGGCTCTCGGTGGTGGGTGTGATGGATCCCATCTGAACCAACCCCTCCCAGCAAGTAAGGTTCAGCCGGAGTTAGCATCCTGGTTGGCCCGGTCCAGAGGCCCTTGCTCTTGTTCGCTTCTCAACCTAGAGACGTCACTCTCCCCACTTTGAGCAGAGAATTTTCCTGGTCAGAAAGGAACGTCTCTTTGAAGTACATCATGCAGCACATCGAGGCGTCCCCGAACATCACGCACTACGCCCTGATCGGCATGCGGAAGTGGTCCAGCAGGACGGGGAGCCGCGAGGTGCGCAAGCCCTTCTCCCGCTGCCACGTGCATGACTTCATCATCCTGAACGTGGACCTGACCCAGAACGTGCAGTACAACCAGAACCGGTGAGCTCCTGTCCCCCTGTGGCCGTCGGCACCGATGGGGACCCGCCGTAGGCCTGGCGGACGGCTGCTTCTCCTTTGCCCTCCAGGGCCAAAGGCACCAGAGGCTTCCTGTCCATACAGGTGGCCTGGCCCCTGCTTGCGGCCCTCACCTCACTTTTTTTTTTTTTTTTTTGTCCTTTTGTATAATTTTGTGGAAGAGAGCTTTGCATTACATCGTTCAAGCTCCTTCATCGATTCACACGATTCTTTATTTAGTGACGTACATAGTACTATTTCTGTGTTCCTCTTGCTTTTGTGGCTCCCTCTCTGGACACGTGGCTTTTTAGGAGCGTTAGCATTGAAGAAAACCGTAAAGTCATTTTCATATGTCACTGTCTATGTATCTAGCCACAGAAGGGCTCACGTCTCAAGAATAGCCCGATCACTCGTGCTCCCTGAGTGGCCCCGTGTGCCAGGCAGTCGGCACACAGCAAAGGGCCCATGTGGCAGTGTCCGGTTTGGAGCCAGACCCACCTGCTAGGAACCTCGGTTCTGCCGCTCATCGGGTTTGCGGTGTGGGCAGGTGACATGTCATCTCTGAGCCTTGTTTCCTCAGCTGTCAAAAGTGGCTGGTTTTTTACCCTGGGAGGTTTGATGTTTACTTTGTAACAAATAGTTGAAAGGGTGTGTGTAAGGTCCTCACGCCGCGCCTGGCGTGGAGCGTATGGTCGGTCAACAGGTGGCAGTCCTTCTGGAGCTCACGCCTTAGGTGTCCCCTGCCCTTCCCGGTGCCGACACATCACAGCTCGTCTTGCTGTCACTGTTTGTTTTGCCTGGAGGAAGGTCTGTGCCCCCTCGCGAGCCCCCAGGACAGGGAGCACACCCCGCACGTGTGGTGCCGGCAGGGGAGTGAGCTGCATCCGGTCCCATGCACTGCCCCTCTGGCTCTGAGCAGGTTCCTGTGTGACGATGTGGACTTCAACCTGCGGGTGCACAGCGCCGGCCTCCTGCTCTGCCGGTTCAACCGCTTCAGCGTGATGAAGAAGCAGATGGCAGTGGGCGGGCACCGGTCCTTGCACATCACGTCCAAGGTAGGCGGGCCGAGCGCCTGGCTGGGTCTGCCCCCTGGCCTGCGGCGTGGGGTGTGCGGTGTGAGAACGGGGTGGGAGCTGGTAGGGAGGCCGCTCGGCCGTCTCCAAGTCGGTAGGGTGGGCTCAACTGCTCGGCTTTCAACCGAGTCTGCCCAGGCACGTCCCGCTCCAGCCTTCCCGTGCCCTCTTGCCCACCGTGTCCTCCCTGATGGTTCCTGCACACCTGTCCATCGCTGCGCTCGGCACTCACTTGTCCGGCTTCTCTGCTGGACAGAGCTCTGGGGTGCAGGTGTGGTGCAAGCTCTTCTCCGGGCCCCTGGGACAGTACCTGGCCGAATGCGGTCTGAATGGCACTGGCAGGTTAGCCCGTGATAGCTGTGCTGTCTGTCCCCAGGCCAGCCTCTCTGGGTGTGGAGAGGCGTGACCCGATTGTGCCGGTGCTGGCTGGGCAGGCCTGGGCATTTCAGTGTGAGGTCACGGCGAGCCCAGAGCTCGTCTCCCCGCAAGTGATGTGAAGCTGGTGTATTCCTGCATCCACAGGCCAGAGCCCATCCTCTGCTTTTCGCCTCTGTCTGTCTCGAGGCGGGCCCCATGACGTCTAACGCCAGCGACCTGTCCTTCCTGGTGTCCACTCCCTCCTCACGTGGTTGCTCATTGCCCTCTCTGAGCGGCCGGGTCTGAATTCAGACACCAGCTCCGCCCCCTCCCTCTTTCCCACCAGCAGGGAGTGACACTTCCTCTAGGAGTGAGAGTCCATCCTTCTTTCTCTTGCAAAGTAGCAAGACACTTAAATAAGAGGCCTTTACTTCCAGAAGATCTTGGAATCATTTAGTTAAGCCCCTCCCTCCCACATTGAGATTTCTTATTGAAACTGTTAGCTTTACAGCTTAATTTGGGGAGGATTCTGATCTTTACCATATTGTCTTTTGACCAAAGAGCCCAATCTGTTTTTAAAACTAATTTTTCCTTTAGTTCTCTCAGTAACATTTTTTAACTCTTAGGTATTTTATCTTTATTCCTATTTTGAGCCTAATCTTATTTTTCCTTTAGGTTTAATTGCACAGCAATTATATACAGGAAAGCTAGTGATGTTTTATAGCCTTTCATCTGGATGAAATAACTTAGTTTTTACTTATTTATTCATTACGTGTTCACTGACCACTCAGTCCCTTCGCCCAGGAAGATATAGTCTAGCAGCTGAGGCAGATGTTAAATGAATATGTAGTAAAGTGCTATTGCGATAAGCACCCAAGGGTGACGTCTGTGTCACGGGGACACCCGACCTCCCTGGCGGTGGAGGAAGCGGCATTGAAGCAGAGACCTGGAGGAGGAGAAAGCGCAGTTCATCCAGGCCCCGGAAGAACCCGGGCCACAGTGCTGAGGACGAGGGGGAGTTTGGCATGGAGGAAGCGTGAAGGACGAGGGGTGGGCGGGGAATGGGGGATGGCAGAGGTGAGCCGGAGAAGTAGGCAGGAGCTTACCCGCCGAGGGAACATTCTAGACTCCTCTCCGGGAATGGCGAGAAGTCATCGAAGGGTGTGCAGCAGATGATTTCATTCGTTTTCTTCATGTCGGCAGTCTCTCTGGCTGCAGCAGGGGTGGCGGCCGAGTAAGAGACCGTGGGCTCAATGCTGGGCCCTCCGGAGGAAGAGGGCGGGGGCAGACAGCCCCTGGGGGCCCGGGCCGTGGACCCTGCTGAGAGGTCCCCTGCATTCGGGGAAGAGTTCCCAAGGTCCGCTGGTTCTCCTGTTTCTTTCTAGGCCAGACGGCCGATTTTCTCATGGAACGGTCGATGTCTACAG
Source organism: Pteropus medius (assembly GCF_902729225.1). Lineage (NCBI taxonomy): Eukaryota > Metazoa > Chordata > Mammalia > Chiroptera > Pteropodidae > Pteropus > Pteropus medius. Next base: position 60,091,497 of record NW_024349800.1, on the reverse strand, counting down.
TTCTTACTGATCGCACTGATCAATCTGCACGTGCCCCACCTTGACAAAACCTAATTCTTCTTAACAGAGGATTTTATTGTTGAAGTATGTGTTCTCAACGCGCAGCACTACCGTGCGCCAGTCCATCGTGACGAGGCCACCCGCCCTGGGCTCCCACGTGGCCTGGAAGCCTCGGGAAGGCGTTTTCTGCTCAGGGGAGCGGGGAGTGGCTGACACCTTCCTCCCCCACGCAGGTGTCTGACCACCCCGTGGCTGTCGTGCCGGCCCAGTACATCTGCGCCCCGGACAGCAAGCACCCGTTCCTCGCGGCCCCGGCCCAGCTCCTGCTGGAGAAGTTCCTGCAGCAACACAGCCACCGCTTCTTCCCGCTCTCCCTGAGGAATCACGGCCACCCCGTGCTGCTGGTCGACTGCTACCTTAACCTGGGCTCTCAGGTAACTCCCGGAGCGGGGCACTGTCGAATCTAGAAATCTGAGAAGTTCCCCAGAGACACACCAGCATCCGGGATGGAGCTATAACTTCGCCTCAGGTATTTGCCCTACTTTGCAGCTGATGACGTAAAGGCTGAAAGAATTTAAATGGTTTGCCCCAATATAGTAAGTTAGGAATCAAACCGAATTCTGTTGCCAAAATGTTTCTGATTCTCTAATGAATTACGGAATAGATGGATCTGGATAAATCTCTTGGAATTGATTTTTAGGGTATAGATTAGGGTATAGAACATGAAAACATTGTTCCTGGCCCCCCAAAACTTTGAGCCTGACCAAGCAGTTGGTATTCGTTAGATGCAGAGAAAGGCCTGGCATAGCGGTGCTGAGTATTTTGTGGAAAGCGATGTTCTGGCTTCCTTCGTTTTCAGATTTCCGTGTGTTACGTGAGCTCCAGGCCCCACTCCTTAAACATCAGCTGCTCCGACTTCATGTTTAGCGGACTCCTGCTCTACCTCTGTGACTCTTTCGTGGGAGCCAGCTTTTTGAAAAAGTTCCATTTTCTGAAAGGTAACTTCCCGTACTCTTACCCTGCCCCTTGACGCGAATGCCTGTCGTCACCTGGCACCTCTGATGAGGTGACTTCTGGTCCTGGTCCTCATTTGCCAATGCGTCAACTGAGGCTCAGAGAGGGAATGTGGCTGCTCCAACCATCCAGGGAAGTACAGAGGGCTGGGATGGGGTCCCCGGCGGCTTTCTTTCCCCTACACCGGTCTGGGTAGAGACGCGACACATCCCCTCTCGTTTAGGCAAATAACAGATATGTTCAACATCTATGTCCGTTTTTCATCCAGATTCTTAACATCAGCCCTGGGCCCCTCGGGTGCTTCCGTCTCCTGGCGGAGGAGTTTTTCGGGCTCGTTTCGGGGTTCCGCGTGCTCCTTGGCTTTTATTCTCATCCTTCTTCTCCTTCTGTAGCTGTTTTCGTGCTGGAGTGGTTCAGAGCGACAAGCATTCATTCTCTGTGACTTAAAAAAATTATTCCAGTCCAGCGGGGATCCCTGACCGATCTGCTCTTTTCCTTGGTCGCCCTTCACTCTGACCTTTGGGAAACACTTTGTGTAATGGGAGTAGAGGACGTGTAGGCGGGAAAGTGGGAAAGTGGGTAGGTAGGTAGATAGACCAACGAATGAATGAATGAATGAATGAATGAATGATGTCTTGGTTATAATAGGAGCCTAGAGGAGAGAGAATTCCCCCGGCAGGGTGGTTGGGGAGAGGCGGGGGCTGCACTGGGCCCGGATGGGTGGGTGGCTTGGGCAGGAGAGGAAGGTGGGGTTAGATTCACACTGCGGGTCAGAGCCGAGTTTGGTTTGCGATCAGACCAGTGTCTCCTTCCAGTTCTCCTCCCATTCTCCTTTGTCGAAGTTTCTTCTGCCTCCATGTTGTCTCTCACCTGCCAGACCTGCCAATCACAGTGGCACTGTCTGCCTTGCTCAGATTACGAAGCATTCCAAAGGAAACGAGAGGTCGCTCGGACATCTGGCCCTTCCCTTCCAAGCAGCATCGTATCTCGTTCTCGCAAGTAGAATCCAGGCAGTAGGTGTCGTTTGGATAAACTCACCTGTTTTCTGCATGCCTCTGCCGTTGTCCGTGCAGGTGCAACCTTGTGCGTGATCTGTCAGGACCGGAACTCACTCCGCCAGACGGTGGTCCGCCTGGAGCTGGAAGACGAGTGGCAGTTCCGCCTGCGTGACGAATTCCAGACCGCCAACGCCAAGGAGGACCGACCGCTCTTCTTTCTGACCGGACGACACATCTGAGGGAGATGCCGGCTGGCTTTCGGGACGAGTGGAGCCTTCAGAACCTCATGCTGTTGAGGCTAAAAAAAGAATTAGAACCATAGGGTGCTGGATCTGAAATGGGCCCCAGAGACCGTCTGTATACAAGGGCAAAAGTGGTGCATGCCGGGGCGCCCGGGCCCGAGGCAGGCGGAGACTTCCTGAGAGTGGCAAGGTTGAGCGGGTGGCAAGCAGGAACTCAAGCCCAGACCTCCCGAGTTCCGGGCCAGCCCACATTGCCCTGGGCCACGTCCAAGTCCATTTTATGAAGAACAAGGTTTTGCCTTCTGTCGTGTCATCCATATGCTTCCATGGACAAACTTGACTTTTTTCTTAGTTGTAAAGAATCACTCTTGGCTTTTCCTGTAGAGGTAGCAGTATGTCGGGCATGGATATGATTCGAGCTATGTAGGTTCCCCTATCACCTTCTGCAAAGCAATACTCCGAAAGTAGATTTCCACCGTGAAGGCTGGAAACAAGAAAAAAAACACTAAGTGGGTCCTTGAATAAGAATTCTGTAACTGCCTACACGTTTGCTTTTTAAAAAGCTGGCCTAAAGGTATCAACTTTCATAAAGCAAAACAAATTATTTTACTTCAGAGCAAACACAATTCTATTAAAATAGTATAGGGTAAATACCCTACCTCTTAGAAAGGGCAAAAGTGAAAAAAAAAAACTTTCTTTAAACTAAAAAGGTTTCAGGAAGGAAACTCAGAATACAGAGCTTGACTTTAAGAACCATTTGCCTTCAAAGGAAGGAGGACCAAATGGCTTACTTGAAACAATAAAAACAACCAAAGTGATATATAATATAGTTGGTAAGAACTAGACTTCGGACTCATTTATCGAAGCTCAGTTTTCAGTCCCTCAAATAGCTTGTCTTCTCTTACGAATGCTTGGGCCCTGGCCAGAGGAAGGGGGATAGACAAGAGAAGACAGCAGGGATGTTTCATGATGCTCACACTATCACTTGCCTGCCAGAATGGTTTTTAAACCAGTGTTTTAGAGCGCCACCTACAGGCCAGGCACTGGGACAGGTGCATTCACAGTTAATGATCTTGTTTAATCCTTCCAACAGCCAGCGCGGGTGGATTTATTCTCCCATTTGAAAGATGAGGAGGTTGAGTCAGAGCGTGCACCTCACCACGATGACACAGCTGGAAGGGAGCAGAAGCACAAGTTCAACTGCTGGATTTTGGACTCCAGAGTCTATCTTCCCCCGACAGCACACTGCTTTTGGAGTGTCTGGTAAATGAAGGAGTAGTTTAACGATGCTCAAAAATGAATCGTCAGAATGCATTCTTATCCATCCATCTTAGACATTTGTAAGCACTATCATGGATAACAATCCAAGAAGAAATTATTTTAAAAGATGATGCCAAAGAGTTAATGCCAATCTTCTCCCCTAAGGAAAAAAAAAATCCATGAATATAAAAGATTTAGACCAATGTTTATAAAGTAATCACTTTGTATATGTCATTATTCCTATTTTGGAGTAAAAACTTACCTTCTTTAGTTATATTTGTCTTTTTGTAAATAGGTGGCTTCTGCGCTGTTTCCCCATTTTATTAGTTAATTTAAACTTGAAAAGAAACCAAACTAATATTCTTGTTTGTTCCAGCCTTATAAATAAAACTTAAAATGCATGTATTTTTTTCTTCGGTGTGTGTTAATGGCATTGTTTTGAGAGGAAGTAGTGTGGCCAGTGATCTCCGTGGACTAGGGGACTACCTGCTTAAAATCTAACGGCATGACAGAAAAGACAGTTTTGGAAAGGAAATAAGAAATCTGTGCAGGTAGAGGTATGTTAATATGCAGAGGGATGGCTGAAAGAGAAAAAGCAGAGAGAGTTAGAAACGGAGGAAACCAAAGCAGAAAATATGCAAAGAAGCTTGCCACACGGGAAGAAGGTCTTAGGGGTGCTCTGAGCGTCGTAGCGGCTACAGAAGCCTGGAGGGGGCTGAGGTTTGTATTAGGATGATTAACTGGGAAAGGAGTTTGGAGCAGCGAGCCGTTCGATAGCTCCCAGCTCTTCCTGCCGTGCTTACCATCTTCCACCGACCTCGGTAGGCAAAGAGTGGCTGGTAGACTACAGAATACAAACTAGAGTGGAAAGAAGACAGCTGATTTCCGTTAATATTTGTCTTCGCATTGTATTAATATTTTGTTTTTTTGACTTAGGAAAATCAAGTTTACGTACCTTGTTTTTAAAATGTTTAATTTTTAAAATTGAAAATGCATGTGTCATAGGGTTTCCCTCCTCAGTTCCTTCCCTTTATAAGCATTTTAAAAATCTGAACATTTTAACAGCATTTTAAGAGCAGTATAAATATCTAAATTGAGTGCTGCACCTTTTTAAGGCGTTGCTATTCATGCTTTTTTCATCTTAATGCCTGCGCACAAATCAGCAACACCAAGAGAAAAATAAAGCACTGTTTATGACAATAATTTTAGTTTGTTATGGAACCAAACAGGTTTTTATCAAGGATGGCATAGTTACTACCAAACTGTAACTTTAATACCAGTCAAGACAGAAATTGAGGGTAAAAATATGTTTATAAGTTAGTAATTAATCTTTGGAGTTTTAAATTTTTTCTAGGAAAACTGTATAGGTTTTGTACTTGCCTGCCTAACTGGGCCATAGGGACCATGGTATGCAATTCTGAAGCAAATGGAATATTTTCTTATCATGTTTATGTATACGTTTTTCCATATTCTTGTTAAGGCTGCAGTTGGTATATGTATTTCTCTGAAGTCCTTCATTAATGTTGAATGTTTCAGGCCTCTCTTTTACATCTGTACAAAATCCCATTTAAAAACTATGAGCAATTTTCTGGGTTAAAAAACACCGATTAATACAGACAATGAATCAACCCAATGGTAAGACACTAAAAAGAAAGGTAGACCAAAATAGTCCTAATTTGAGTCTGGTTATTTCGTTATGTTAACATAGACTATGTCAAGTTAAATATTTTTTAATGTACTCTCTGTTGAATAATGCCATTACACTGAAAGAATTCACAACATATATAACATCGAAAGCTCGCCCCTAGCACGTTTCAGTCTGCGTTGGTCAGTGTGCACCACGTAAAGTAAATTATGCAAGTAGCATGTTCACAACACTACCTTGCTTGACGCTTTTCTCCCCAAACCTAACTCCACGATAGTCTAGATGCCACTACCCACGTCTGTGAAAAGTACTGGAACTTGGCTACTAGGCATTTTGAGCATGTGGTTGTTGGTTCGTTGCGAAGGCCGCGCCTGGGTGCAGCAGGGACCTAGCTGTGCAGTCAGGCCTGAGGCGGGAGCAACAGTGCACTATCCCACTTGATATTCTGCTGCAGCTCAGAGCCCTCGTGGAGGCTGCTGGGAGGTATCCCCTGCTGCTCCGTGGCCCCGGTGTGCTTGGGCCACCATTGGGCAGGCAGCACGTGGGCTGGATTGGTGAGGTCTGTTGTCGTGATTAGTCCACCTGGTGTGATGGTGGGAGGAGCAGCTCCCTCTGCTGTCCATGAGCCTCTGCTTCTGACTGCTCTCCGGAGTCCCTGAGTGACCAGGTCCATCAATATGGTTACTGCTCTGCTGCTGGTGGGTTTGGGTTTTTGTGTTTTTTGTTTTTTTGTTTTTGTTTGTTTGTTTGTTTGTTTTCATCTTCTTTATTACCAGGTCCAGATTTGGGTAAGGAATTTGACAACCTGCAAAAATGTCTGATATAGGAAGTGGATTATTTAAAACTAGCATTCTTGCCTAACTGGTCTAAGTTAATTCTCATTATGGGGACCATAGTAAGCAACTTCTGAAGCAAATGGATTTTTCTTATTCGGTTTAACTTTATGTTTTCCAATATTCTTGTTAAGGCTGCGCTTGGTATATGTTTTTCTTCTGAAATCCTTCATTAACTTTGAATGGTCAGGCCTCTCATTTATATCTCATTACCTTGGTGGTTCTGTCTAGTTAGTCATGGGGCTAAAGACGGCTATTTTTTTGTTCTCTCTTTTATTTTTTGCTGTGATTTTAAAAATTATATTTTATTTTATATTAAGTTTCAGGTATACAGTACAATGCTTGGACTTTTATATAATTTATGAAGTGATAAAGAGGACTAGTTTTGATAATAATAATAAAACAAGCCTGGGGTGGGTTATGTAATCTATATTTTTACAACTCCCCTCCAGGTAATTTTATACCCAGTAACGTTTGGCCACCACTCTCACAGGAGTGGGAAGAACATAGACTTTCAGAGTTAATTTTGAATTCAAATCCAGACTTCTCTTAATGCTTCACCTTGGTTAAGTCTCTCCCCAAGTCCTGTAAAATGAGGCAACGAGACCCTAACTTTCTGAGTGGTCCCGAGTATTAGCAGTGAAAACGTAGGCGGTCTGGCCCCCTCTCCCTTACTTGGATGAAAACCTGGAGCCCAGGGCGCCCACTAGCGAGGAGCACACGCCAAGCAGGCTCGGGCACCCTTCCCGCAGTCTCCAACTCATGCTTCTGCCCCATGAGGACGGCCTTGGGCAGGGCGAGGCCAAGTAAGGTGGTCCAGAAAAGCGACAGCAGGCGGCGGTCCTGTGCAGAGTCAGCAGGTGGCGAGTGAGCAGGGGCTGGCACAGGGCCAGGCAGTGCTCAGCATTCAGGCTGGCAACGCGGAGCACCATGGCGCAGGCGCACAGCTCGTGCACGGAGTAGGAGGCACGGCTGCCCAAGTCATCGTAGACCCAGTGGTAGTGGAACCACACGAAGCTGTAGAGCTCCATGGGAACGGTGACCAGTAGCAGCAGCAGCTGCAGCAGCAGTAGCAGGGCGGAGAGTGCCTGGCTGTGCACGTTAAATAGCGCAGGCGCCCCGGGCCGACCTGCGCCTTCAGCACCACGAGCGCGGACAGCGCCTCGCCCTCCACGTCCAGCGCGGAGCTGAGCAAGTAGAGAGCGGTCAATGGCTCCTTGGCCCAGAGGCGCGTGTCCACACCCAGCCAGGTGTCCAGGCTCAGCTCTGGGCTGCAGCTGGGCCTCAGGGGCCGCGAGCTGCTGGTTTCCATCCCCCTTCCTCAGGCTGCGCTCTCTCCCTCCCACTTCCAGGAGACTAGGTGAGCTGCCGGCTTAGGGAGCTGCCTCCTCCTCTCTGGAAACCTCTAGAGGAAGGACGCGCCCTGACGGGGGCGCCCCTGAGCCAACGCCAGACGGCAAGTGGGAGCCTGCCAGCCCGGTCACGTTTCTCCGTTCAGTGTCACCCAGGGAAGCACATGCTGGGTGGAAGGCGGGCTCTTTTGGGACCTGATAGACATGAGTCATGCCTAACACCACCACTTACCAGCTGTGTGACCTTGGGCAAGTTTTTTAACCTCTCTCAACCCATCTCTGCATTTAAAAAATATTATCTACCTTGCAGTCTTTGTGAAGAATAAATGAGGAATCCACATTAAATCTTGGGACCTGCAGCATAGGGAGTACCATGAGCTGTGCTGCTATCTGTGTGTGGTCCCAGATGTAACCATTGAGAACTTGCCAGCATTTCGCAGCTCTTACTCTTTTTGGTAAGGGCTGTTTTAATGCCATGCTAATCTCCTTAAGGAAGTCCTTGGTCACTGGCAGATGCGTCCCCCTGCTATCATGCTTTCCTAGTCTTTTGAGGATGTCACATTCGTGGGTCAGTAGGAGGAAGTATCCCAACTGCTTTCTGTTAGAACTTTGACCGACCTAGTGTTAAGTGTGTGATAAAGGACTTATCCAAAATTTACACAGAACTCTGAAAGCTCAACAATAAGAAAACCAACAACCCAATTTAAAAATGGGCCAAAAACCTTAACAGACACCTCATCTTTGAAGATATACAGATGACAAATAAGCATATGAAAAGGCGTTCCTCATCTGTGTCATCAGGGAAATGCAAATTAAGACAACAATGAGATATCGATACACACCTATTAGAATGGCCGAAATCTGGAACACTAACACCAAAAGCTGGTGAGGATGTGGAGCAACAGGAATTCACCATTGTTGGTGAAAATTAGTGAAAACTAAACATACTTTTACCATATGATCATGCTGTAGACAGCAATTGTGCTTGTTGGCATTTACCCAAAGGAATTAAAAACTTATTTCCACATGAAAACCTGCCCACAGACATTTGTAGCAACTTTATTCATAATTGCCAAAACTCAGAAGCAACCAAGGTGTTCTTCAGTAGGTGAATGGATAACCTGGTACATTCAGACAATGGAATACTGTCCAGTGCTAAAAAGAAAGGCACTTTCAAGCCATGAAAAGACATGGAGGGAGGGACAGGTGACAAGGTGAGCACAGAGGGTTTTTAGGGCAGGGAAACTGCTCTGCACGTTACTCCAGTGGTGGACACGTGTCACTGTGCATGTGTCAAAACCATAGAATGTACAGCACCAAGAGGGAACCTCAATGTAAATGATGGGCTTTGGGTGACAATGCCGAGTCAATGTAAGTTTGTCAGTTGTAACAAATGGGCCACTCTGGTGTGGCTGTTGATAGTGGAGAAGGTTGTCCATCTCCCAAGGGATTATATGGGAACTCTGTACCTTTAGCTCAGTTTTGCTGTGAACCTAAACTGTTATAAAAAAAAAAAGAAAACCATAGTTTTTCCCTCGTACTTCCCATCAAACGTGAAAGGATGAAAAAGTCATTACAGGGTGCAGCGATCAGGGAAGGCCCCGTGGAGGAAGGAGGTTTGACCTGGGCCTCGAAAGTGGACGAATTCGAAAAGGAAGAGGAAAGTGGAAAGGCATTCTGAGAAGAGGCTGCAGCATGAATTAAGGTTAAAAAGGGGGGAATGCCAGGGGCTCTTGGGGCTTCACAGGTGACTCCCAGACTCCAGGCTGGCAGCCTGGAGGAAAGTGACTTCCTGTGCGTTTATTGTTCACGGCCAGGAGCACACAGGGAAGGGTTTCGGGGGGAACGTTCAGCCTGGTCCCAGCCACAGTCCCATGGGGCAGTAATGGTGTCCTCGGGAGCTCTGCTGTAGGGAAAGTTGGAGAGCCTGCGGCTGACAGAATCCAAAATAAAACAGAGGCTCAGTTTCCTCATCTGTGAAATGGAGCTATTAACGCCCACTGTGCGGGTTGGAAGTTGCTGCCACTTCGTGAAGGTCTAATCCGTTCCAGGCATGTGTCAAGGACTCTCAGCGCGTGGCCTCGAGTAACCCGATCACAGCCCTATGAGAGACAGACTATTTTTATCCATGTTTCCCCGATAAGGAAATAAACTCTTAGAGGCTGAGTGACTTGCCCTGAGTCAGAACAGCTTCTAAAGGGCAGAGTCGGACCAAGAGCCCAGGTCTGTGTGACTCAGACTGTGAGATTTAACCACCACGCAGAGCTTCCGGGAGCCCTGTCATCATGTGTGACCCATTTCTAGGTGCACCAGCCAAACCAGTGCTGGCTCTCAGCGGCCCTGCATAGCAGCGGGACACTTGTCAGCCCTATTGCCATGCTGCCATCAGGGCTGTGAAACCACCTGCCAGGGCCGCGAGCACCGAGCACCATGCCCCCTCCCGGTCATACCTGAGCCTGCACAGGACTGTGCCTTCCTGAGTGAAGCACTGAAGCTGGGTCTGCTGTGTTCAGAGCCACCACTGCCTGTGCACGTAGTGCGTACTGTGCTTCCATCAGATTTTTGGCTAAATGCTACACACAATCAGGTATAATTACTCACAATCTTATCACTCATTGGTCATGAGTTTCTTAAAATATCTTGACAGGGTAAATTAAAAATAGTAAGAGTGGCAGTGACCCAGCTCAGTAGAAGTGTCTTAAACTGTTGTTATTCTCTGCCTGCAACCTCAGGACATTTCGGTGTGTTCAGACTGTGAGAGCTGTTCCAGGGCTGGATAGGGGACGCCTTGCTCCCTGCCATGGAACACCCTGTGCTTTTCTGGGGTGAGGAAGGCGAAGGCACCAGTGTGGCCAGGATTGCTGCATAGTGACCTGGACATGCGGGTTCCTAGGATTGAGTACCTCTCTGCTCCTTACCAGATGCAGCACCTGGGGAAGCCACTGACCCCCGAAACCTGTAAAGGGAGCACATTAGACCCAATGCGTTTGATGTATTTTTTATTCTTCCAGGCACCTTTAATGTATTTTTTTTTTAAATTTTACTTTATTATTAGTTTCAAGTGTACAGTACATTGGTTAGACATTTACACAGTTTATGAAACGGTCCCCCAATTGCTCTTTCTTCCCTCTGGCTCTCCACCCAGCCGTTACGTTACTGCCGACTGCATTCCCTGTGCCGTGCTCCCCATCCCCGTGACCATCTGTCAACTACTCATCTGTACTTCTTTAACCCTTCACCCCATTCTCTCATCCTCCACAACACCCCTCCCCTCTGGCAGTCACCATCACCAGATTGTCCTCTATATGTGTGAGTCTGTTTTGATTAATTTGTTCTTTTTGTTCCTTAGTTTCCGCATGAAATCATATGGTATTTATCGTGAAATCATATGGTATTTATCTTTTTCTGACTTCATTCAGCATAATAACCTCTAGGTCCATCCATGCCATTGCAAAGGGTAGGATTCCATTTTTTAATTGCTGAGTAATATTCCATTGTCTATATGAACCATGACTTCTTTATCCAATCATCTGTCGATGGGCACTTAGGTTGCTTCCATATCGTGGCTATTATAAACAGCGCTGCCATGAACATAGGGGTGCACAGATCTTTACAAATTATTTTTTGGTTTTCTTCGGATAAATACCGAGAAGTGCAATTACTGGGTCAAAAGGTATATCCATTTTTAATTTTTTGAGGAGCCTCCAGACTGTTTTCCATAGCGGCTGTACCAATTTGCAATCCCACCAGCAGTGCATGAGGGATCCCTTTTCTCCACATCCTCCCCAACACTTGCTGTTTTTTGATTTATTGATGATGCCCATTCTGAGAAGTGTGAGGTGATACCTCATCGTGGTTTTAATTTGCATTTCTCTGATGATTAGTGACCTCGAGCATCTTTTTATCTGTCCATTGGCTATCTGTATGTCCTACTTAGAGAAATCTCTATTTAGGTCTTCTGCTCATTTTTTAATTGGATTGTTTTTTGTTGTCGTTGAGTTGTATGAGTCCTTTATATATTTTGGATATTAACTCTTTATCAGATGTATCAGAAGCGAATATCTTCTCTCCCTCAGTCAGTTGTCTTTCCGTTTTGTTGATGGTTTCCTTTGCTGTGCGGAAGCCTTTGATGTATTCTGGTACTTCTCTCCCACTGCAGCCCGGGAGGGATTTGTGGTCAGGGCCCCCTCTGGAGGGAAGGAGAAGCCGGCAGTGACACTGGAGAACTCCTGGCTCCAGAGGGATTTGGAGAACCAGAGAGATGCTTCAAAGAGCCAACAAGGCAGAGTCGAAAGACTTCCGGAGTCAGTCACAGGGTCATAGGTTGCAGGGACTTTGGGGAGCTGGGAGGTAGGGAGAAGTTAGGAAGCCTAACTTACCACGCGGCTGCATTTTTGCCTCCAACTGCCCTCTCTCTGACCCTTCTTCCTTCCTCCGGCCTCGGCTTCATCCACTGCCATGCTCAGATTCCTGTATCGTCAGGTCCTCTCTTCGCCCCGCCATGGTCTCAGTGGCCCACCCTTTCTTTCCCTGGGTGAGATCGTAAAGCCGGCCCCCTCCGTCCCTGCTGAACTAAATCCGTGCCTCTGCGCCCACTCTTGCAGTGTGCCCTATGCCCCTAGCCTCGTCTGGGAACCGCCCTTGTTATGTGCCCTCCCTCGCACCCAGCTATAGACCCCTCTAAAACCTGGGCACATCTGAGCCCAGCCCATCACCACAAATCCCAGGTTCCCGGAGGGATTAGAGATGGATTTCGAGTTCTGCTTTTGAAGTCTGCCTGGCCCTGTTTTCCACTTCCTGCTTTGGGACCCAAGGCCAGTTCTTCAAGCTCCTATTTTTGGTCCGCAACCTTATAGGGATGCTGTGCAAATTATATGCCAGAATGCAGCTTACATGCTTGGCTTCCTGGAGTGGGGGACGTATTCAAAACTGAGAGCTGTCATGATGACTGATGCTGCTGAGCGTGATGGAGGTGACGACCATGGCCCACTGAACCCACTTTCCTGACCTCCCAAGGGGCACGGAGGGAACTCAGAGGATCAAAGAGAAAGGATTCCGCAAAGCTTTTGTGGGAACCAGTAGGGTAGAGTGGAAAGTGAACGGGCTACTCTCTGCACAGCCTTTTGCAAGTTTCCCTGCACCCAGCACGTGAGGTGGTCCCTCCCTCCCGCCTCCTCCTGCCAAACCCCTCTGAATCCTAAGTCTCTCCTTTAGAGCTGTGTGACCTCGGGGAAGGTAGTCGGTCTCTGAGTTTGCTCATAATGTCTCAGAGAGCCGGTGGGGAGAGAGAATGAATATCAGCGTCAGTTGCTGACCAGTCTCCCTCACCAAGCTCATAGAAGCTGGCACCTGCTGGGACCTTGCATCTTTCAGGGACAGAGAGTGTGTCCCTGGAGTTTGTTTGCCAGTCCCCAGGTGGGAGAGGATTTGCAATTCAACACTCAGCTCTTTTCCTGAGCCTTGTGACTTGGCCGGGCTCCTGGGGTGTAAAGGGAAGCCGCCTGCCCGAGGCTCAGTGTCTCAGGCCCAGCCTTCTTGCTCCTGAGAGGGTGAAAGTAGCCACTGCGGACATTTTCCTCCCCGCGCTTGCTGGTGGTGGTGAGCAGACGGCCAGCACCCCAGGGCCCAGCCATGGAGGAGCAGGATGACACCTGTGGCTCCGCCTCCGAGTCTCCACAGGATAAGAGCCACCCGGATTCTCCTTGGTCGTGGGTAAGGAGCTGTGTGTGGCCATCGAGAACTGTCGCCCCTTGGAGGAGTGCTGATGGGACCTGGGGATCATTTCGGCCCAGAGGGTCTCATTTAGGATTCATGCATTCGCATTTTTCCAAATACCAGCTACTCCCCAGGGGCTCCAGAGGCCCCATCAATAGTAGAGATTTTACATCTTATTCACTAATTAAAGGCTTTTTTCTTTGCCCCGGAGGGGAAATAAGTAGTGATTGCTTTGATCCTCAGGCAGGGAAACAGAGTGTCCTGAGGACTTCCTGCTTGCCAGGTTCTGTGCTGGGACCTCAGCGTGTCCTTCATGTCCGTGTAAGGAGGAAGGGCACCAGGTGATGAAGTGACTTGTCCCATGCGGTCATTTAACCACCGTGTCTCAGAGTGTGACATATGTGCTGTGGGCTCTGCTGGACTCCGAAGCCAGTAGCTGTACTGTCCTGTCGTTTTAGACTCATCCCAGATGCCAGGGCTTTTTGGTGGGCTTGAGGGAGAAGGTTGTTCAAAATTGTTATTTTCTTTTATAGCCCCAAAGAGGGCGTGGGGTGTTCAGATAACACCAGGGAAAGGGGGCTCTTAATGTGGAGCCTGAGCTGCATAGAATGCCGGCCTCGCTGTTTTTCCGAAGGGAGAGGAGACTGTGTTCAACCTCAAATAGTGCCTGGGTCACCCGTGACGCCCCACCTCTGGTCCTCACCTGCAGAGGCCAGGCCGGTGCTGGAGGGTGCCTGGAAGCAGAGTGAGCCTGGGGCTGTCCGCATCGTAGGGAAAGAAGCCAGCTGAGCCTCCCGGCTGCTGGTTCCCTGAAGTACCTGTCGCCTGCTGTCTCTTCAGTCAGGCTCATCCTTGGAGCCACTCCTTCCCCTGCAGGGGTGGGGGGCCCAGCTGGGGGCTTGCTGTTGGTGCTCAGGCTGAAATGCAGTGGGGGCGCCGAGGAGAGGGGACTCAGATCCTGCTCCCTCCTCTGCCACCATTTGCCTCTTTCTTGGCCTTTTGGGCAAGTGTTTGCCAAGCGGCCTGGTGCTCGCAGAGAGTTCTCGGGCTGATCAGTGACCCTCTCCCTCCAGGCTGATGGCTGGAATGGGAGCTCCCACAGGAGCAGATCAAGGGCACACACTCTGACCAAACAGACTGGTTTCGTGGTAACTTGGCATTCAGATGGCCTTGTCTTGTTTCCATTCCTGGAATGTCCCTTACGCGGAGCAGCCCAGTGCTGGCTGAGAAGTGTACCTGCTTTTCCGTCGTGGGCAGCGCTGGGCTCCCATAAAGTCCCCCGACATCCGCCATGGTGACCCACGGTCTCTGTAGCCCTGAGACGTGGGTCTTATTATCGTGCGTATCGCTCTCATATGACTCAGGCGGACACGGCCACTCCCATTGGACAGCCGAAGAAACCGAGGCTATGAAATTGGGACTTGCCCACTCGGGGGCTGGCATTAGATGGGGACAGGAAGCGGGTCGCGGCTTCTGTCACCCTGGACACCCTCTAGACACTGTGATCTGAGGAAGACAATATCTGATTTTTTGCTCATATGTTTTGATTATTACTTACTTTTCCTGATTATAAAAACACGTTCATTATAGAATATACAGCAACATGTGAATAAGATCCTCACATGCCCATCGCCCGCTGTGGGGAGCCTGGGCACTCTGTAAGCGGAGGCTGCGCTTCGTTTCCCAGAGGCTCATTGTGATTCATCCACAGAAAGGGTTTCGGGTTCATCTCTTCTTCTCTTCTATTCCACGACTCTCCCAACTGCCCACCGCCCCGTGCGCTTGGTCGTCAAGCCCCTCGCTAAAACCCTCCAGGCCCCCGTGCTGCCCCATGTGGCTCGAATGCCCCGCTGTGTGGCACCTGGGACTGTCTTCCCTGGGGCGGCAGGCCTCGGTGGCCGGGGAGGGCAATGGGGGCAGTTGCTGGACTCTGGTGCGGCAGCACTGGCTCCTGTAGGGCGTCTGCTCCGGGGACCAGGTCTGAGGGGGCCCATGACCTTGAGCTTGGCTCAGGCTTGTGCCCACATCTGGAGGAGTCTGACCTGCTGTGCCGAAGGGTGGCTGCAGAGTGGGGATACCGGCGGCCTAAATGGCACCTCCTGCGAGAGAGCTACTGCCGGGAGCTGAGTCCCTGACTAGCCCTCGGAGCACGGAGGAAGGCCAGGCCCAAGGGGGCCTCAGCAAAGTGGAGCACAAAGCGGGAAGCTGAGGCAGGTGCCCAGATGGACTGACCGCGGTGCAGGAAAGCTTAGAGGAGGCTGCCGCGGAGCCGG
Source organism: Pteropus medius (assembly GCF_902729225.1). Classification (NCBI taxonomy): domain Eukaryota; kingdom Metazoa; phylum Chordata; class Mammalia; order Chiroptera; family Pteropodidae; genus Pteropus; species Pteropus medius. The sequence goes on along the minus strand of NW_024349800.1, from coordinate 60,076,165 downwards.
CCGGCCAAGCGGGGCGGAGAGGCAGGAGCCCAGGCAGGGCGGCTGCTTCTGGGAAGGGCACAGCCGTCGCGGGTGCTTCTGCTCCCAGGGCTGGGAAAGGGCAGCTGGCAGCACTGTGAGCCCTCAGAGACACCCGTTACGCTGGCACCGTCCACCTACAATGCTGGCTGCAAACTTCCCAGGGGCTCTGGGCCCCGAGAGTGTGCGGAGCTTTGTGGGGCGTGGAGCGAGGGGGAGACCTGGCCCCTGCCTGCAGAGGTCAAGGCAGATGAGAGTGGGTGGCCCTGCACCTGGCCAGCTGCTAAGTTCACGGGGCCATGGATCAGGCCAGGGAGAGCGTCTCTGAGAAGCTGGCACTGGAGCCAGGCCTTGGGGAAGAGTAGGGTTTCAATAAACACAGCCCACAGGGTGGGGCCTTCGAGGCCGGGGGCTCAGCCTGGGGGAAGGGCGGCTCTGCGGGGACAGTGTGTTCCCCTCCAGCTAGGTCTGCAGAATTTGCTCCTCGGGGCACCGGGCATTTTCTTTCTCCTTGGCTGGGGCATGTGCATGGTGACATTCAACTTGGTCAGACGCGCAGCCTGGGACGGCAGGCGGGCGGTCACGGGCCAAATAGACGGGACCTAGAGTAAAGGAGGGCGTCGGGGTGGGGGTGCAGGAGCCATGGGGCGTGGGCTCGAGCCCCAGTTTTGCCACTTACAAGTATTGATCTTGCGGAGACTTAGTTTTCTCGTCTGTAAAGTGGGGCTTGCAATACCTGGTAATAGAATACTCGCAGGCACTCAGTGAACGGCAGCTGTTATTCGTAACTGCACTAAACCTGAGCAGGGAGAAGAAAACTCATCGTTTCCACTTGAATCACTGGTCTTAGCACTGTGAGGAGGAAACACACAAATCCAGACCCCTCCGTCTGCTCACAGGGAGCAGAATTCTGAGCGTGATCTCCATCTAGACATTTATCTCGGCCTTCAAGGCCTCCCCTTCCTGCTCTCGGCTCGCGCTCCGCCGCCGTGACCTCGTGCTGTCTGTCCTCAGAGATGCTGAGCCAGTCGGTTAGCTGGGTCTCCAGGGAGGTGAGCATCAGAACTTGTCCTGCTACCTCCAGCCTCTGCAGGCTCCACGCTGGGATTTGGGCCCCAACTGCCCAGAGCGTATGTTTGCCACCTGGACTCCTTTCGCCATCTGACTAGGAGCCTGGACAGAGGCTGGATAATACCCTCCCAGGTCCTTTTCCTCAGGGACCTCTGGGGCCAATGCGCTTGGCCGTGTGGGGCACAGACAGACAGACTCGGGGGAACTGTGACCGTCCCCCGGAGCCCTCGGTGACCCCACAACACCTAACACATGGCTACGTTTGCCTCGTTCAGTCGAGCTGACACCTGTAGTCCTGAAGTAATTCTTTATAGCACCCCCTTTCGCTCTGGAACTGGATGACCACCCTACCTAGCACACACCTGTCAGGCCACACCTGTGCCTGGCTTTGTAGTCGTCCCTTCACCCATAACTTGTTCCCAAAGGTCTTTTCTCACAGCTGCTTAAGGATTCAAATCATCTCTCTCATCCCTTTGGTCAGGGCTGGAGTGGGGCGGGGGCTTTGTCCGCTGGTGATGTTTCGTGCAAAGATTAGGATCTAAGGTCAGTGCAAGAGGCAGAAATTGTGTGTGGTCAGGGTCCCTTATGATGCTGGTCCCACTGCAAACACCATTCCCTGGCACGTTGCATTAATGTTTAAGGGAGCACATTACTTAGATTTCCTGTCGGGGTTCAAAGCCTTGCTCTTTGGCTTGATTGGCCTTTTGTAGCCTCATATCCTCATGTGAAAGAGATTTTGCGAGTGCTAAATGAGTTAAAAGCCATAAAGCACTTAGTATTCATGTAAGGAATGTTACCTCTTATTATGAAATCCATTATGGGCCCTGTTTCCAGCAGCCTTAGTGCACATTTTTGTTCCTTCTGCAAAGCCTTGTGTGGTTGGCCTTTTTGGCACCAGGTGACCTCTTTCCTGGAGCATGGTGAGATGTTAGTTCGCTCCATAAGATCCACCTGGAAGGTGAGATGGTTGGGGAAATAGCAGGTCTATATCTTCCATCCCGAGACCTCTCTAAGAATCTGCTCTCTGGAGTAAAACAACAAAAGCGGTTGCCATGCATGGTTGAAATTATTCTTATTTTTTGTCTCCCTGTCTGGTTTGCCAAGGATATATGTAACTGAGTGCATTGAAGTTAAAATCACATCCATGATGAAGACTCACTCTTTGCCAATAAGAGATGTATCATTCTGCACATCTGTGTACGTGGCATTGAGAAGCACTTCGCTGAGGTGCCGAGAGCTGCAGACTCAGGGTCAAGAAACCAGGGTCGCAGGCTCAGCATTCCAAGTGACTGTTTACATGACCTTGACCTTGGACGTGTCATTTCTCTGAGAGACTCAGTTTCCCTGCCCGGTCCTGTGCGGCTCGAGCGAGTTACGTGAGCCAAAGCACTTTGCGAACAGTGACGTTCCCTACGAATGTGCTTTACCTCATGCATCTGCTCCGCATATTCTTGAGGCCCTGTGGGATTTTGGAAGAAAACTTCCAGGGATGGCAGTGAGCTAAGAGCTACATGAAATAACGTATATCCTATAACACGCTTCATGTCTAATTTTGTGTTCCGATATTTTAACATGCCAAATTATGTGGCAGACAGTGTGAGAGAGCTGACTGGGCTGGTTATGCATCACACACTACAGTCCAGGGCCTGAGGGCTGCCGCATTTGGGGCCGGGAGCCACTGATACGAGGCCGGCTAGGAAGCGAGACTTCTGTGGCCCATGGGCCCGGAGTGGAACCCGAGGGGTGACAATGGGGGACCAAGAAGGAGGAAAAGGAAGAGGTCCGCGCTGGCTTTTGATTTGAAGAGTCACAGGTGCACAATGCCTCGCCCTAACCCTTGCCTCCCTGGGCTCTGCAGAGAGGGGTGGGGCAGGGCTGTGCCTCGGGGTGCACCCCTCCTGCACCGTCGCCTCCTCCCCCAACCTTCTCCAATCTCTCTCAGCCTGTATGAGCCTCAGGGTCTTCATCTTTACAGCTGGAGCTAATAAACCCGCTTTGCCAGCTTATCGTGAGGGTAAATGACGTGAGGTTTGCAAAGTCTTATTTTTCCCTGAGCGGCTGCGTGAAAGATGTAACAGAAAAAGCTGTGGAAAAAGTATAAATTCACTGAATATTCCATGGGAACTGTAAAGTCTGTGAGCCACAGGCTGGTGTCACCCAGCTCTTGCTGTTCCGAGCTCTTGAGTAGCCCCACGTCCAAGCTGCAGGAATGATCTATCTGACTGAGCAGGCAGAGCAAGGGCCACCTGAGCTGGAGCAAGGGCCAGCCCAGGGACGTGACATTCTTGTCCTTTTTTTTCTCTCAAGGAAGAACCACAGCTATGCGGAGCTGGAGGTTGGGAGTTGGGAGTGGTTGGGCTGGTGTTGGAGCTAAGGTTTTCACTGATGCACAGTGGAAAACAGGGAACAGGACAGTGTTCTGTGCTGTGCATGCAGATGCGAGTCCGCCCACCTGACTTTCCGGGGGAAGATAATGACTCATTCCGAGAGAATGCGCCTCCCATTGCGAGGCAGTTAAAGTGTCTTTTACGAAATGATTCTAATAGCAGAAGGTATTTTCCTTTTGTCTTTCCTCCCTCCCTCATTTTCCTCCTTTTTATTTAAAATAAAAGTTGACAACGCAATGGCAGTCACCACCCATGCGTCCCCAAACAAAAATTATAAAATACTATTGTTTTTTTTTCATTCATTTATTCATTCTAGTAGTAAATACTCATTTGGCTTCTACTTTGTGGCAGCAAATACAACAGACACACATCCCCGTCCTCCGGAAGCTCATATTTCAGATGAGGAGAAAAGAAGAAAGAAACAAACAAGTCAAACCTATGCCAGAGGGAGAGGGGGGTATGCAGAAAAATAGAGCAGGGGGAGGGTGACAGGGAGCCCGGACGGGCGGATGATGCGGTTTCAAAGGGACGGGGTAGGGCAGGTCTCACTGAGAAAGCGACCTTTGGACAAAGATGCGAAGGAGGCGGGGGACTGAGTGACGTGCTCACAGGCGCCCAGGCCCTGAGGCGGAGGCATCGTGACGGGTTCCAGGCTGGTGTGGAGCCAAGAGCATGGGTGAGCGGGAGCTGGAGGTCACGTCCGGGAGCTGGAGGTCACGTCCGGGAGCTGGAGGTCACGTCCGGAGCAAGGGACTGGCGGTGCTGGCTGACCTCGCAAGGGCGCTGGCCTTGACTCCTAGCGGGATGAGAAGTCATGGGGGCCCTTGGGGCGGGCCCTGCCTTCGAGTGTGTGCATTTCAGGGACCAGTCTCTTGGGCTCTCGGCTGACAGGGCAGGACAGGGGGACGAGTGGGAGGCCGTCGTAATAAATCCCAGTGGGAGGTGAAGGTGGTTTGACTCTGGCAGCTGCAGTGACAGGGTGAGAAGTTTCTGGCGGCGTTGAGAAGGCCGAGCTGACGGGATGTCAGACAGACTGGCCGTCAGGGCTGAGAGAAGAGAGGCCGGGAGCCACGGGGGCTCCGGAGTTGTCCGCAGCGTTGGACCGGGCGTGGCGGGGCTGGGGTGGGTGGCTTCGTGTGGGCAGTTACCGCTGAGGAGGCGGCTGGGTGTTCTCGGACGTTGCAGGAGCGCGACGGCCGGCATTCCTGGCCGGTCGTACTGTGGCCAGGGCTCGGGCAGTGACATCTCCTCCAGCAGGGACCGCCAGGTGGGGACACGAGGGGCTCGCCTCTGAACTTTGGAAGAGTTTATTGTGACTGGGATGAAGAGAACAAGACTCTTTCGAGGGGAGACTCGTAGCCGAGGGACACGGAGGATTTGAGTAGTCGGGAGGTCTGGTTCTGGGCTGGAGCTGGGGCCCTGAGCAGGCCCGCTGTGACTTCGGAGCAATGACACTGTCCCGCAGGGCTTCTGCAGTCTACGTGAGACTGCCTGTGGCATTTGTGACCACAGGGTGCCACTCTAAGGTCGCTAAGCTGGCTATTATTCACGGGAGAGGTGGCATCAGAGACCACCCTTATGAGGTACCCTTATGAGGAAAAAGAAAACCATAAACCATGGCAGGGCGGATGCAGAGGCTTCTGCAGTTTGTGGTTTGCCCCGGGCACTGGCTCGGGGGCGGCTGGGGGCTGACAGCCAGCCTGCCCTCTGCTCACCCAGCCTGCGGGGCCCTGGACGGAGGCCGGCTGGGACAGCCGCAGGAAGGGGCACCTTTGTGAGATCTGTTCATGCGGGGGGCTCTTCCGTTCGCTCGGCACAGAGGGGCCCAGTGTGCCAGCTGTGGCCATGATTTTCAGCACCTGCACTTCCCAGCATGGAACCTTCGATGTCAAAGAAATGTCTAGCCCCCCAGCCTGTGGATGGACTAAGAATGGGCGACTTGTGAGAGGTGAAGACGGCGGTCTTGGTGCCCTTCCTTCTCAGCTCCCCTTTCCCCGCCGACCCCCACCGCCCCTCCTCGCCCCTCCCCGCAGCCACCAGGGCCCCACGTAGCACAGTTCGAAACCCGTCGGGGAGGAGACCTCCTGTAAGCCGTCCAGCTCTGGGATCTCAGGTTGGAGTTTTTTCTGGAGCGACATAGAGTGACAGTCTCCACACCTCACTTTGGCAGACTGAGCCTTTCTGTGTGGCCAGGCCGGGGAGGCCTCCGTTTCCATGGTTACACCCTTCAGGCCCCGCCTGCTCCGTGAGCCCTAAGGGCTGTCATTTGGCCCTGGTGTCCTGGCTCAGAAATACCCCTTAGAGGGCGTTGTCCCACTGGGACCCAGGACAAGCCACACTTGGGCAGGGATCACGTCCCTCTGCTCCATGCAAGTGGGGACATATGAAAAATGAGGTAATACATGAAATGTTTTCAGCCAACAATAAGAGAGTTCTGTTGACATTCCCGAGTGAATTCTCTTTCTCAGGACAAGGTGACTTAAACTGCAAAGTCATCCAAAATAAGGGAAAAGGGGACTTGGCTAGCTGGTGTCTTCTCCGATTTGATCTAGGCAGAAACTGCGTTTATTAATAACCACTGGATAGACACTTGGCAGTTAATGGTGAAGCCAGATGGGATCAGGTTTCTGGGTTTTACCCAGTTAGAAGTGCCCAGTGGGTGAGAGGTCACCGGCTGGAAGGAGAAAGCCGGGCCTTCCACCCCGAACACTGAGCGGCCTCCCTGTGTGATAGTATCTTACAAGCATGTGAGTTAGTCTCAGTTTATGGATAATTCAAAGTGCTTTCAGAAGTGATAAACGTGCAGGCTTATTATCACTGCTGCTGTTTACTGAGTGCTTTCCGTGGGCCGGTGCCCTGCGAGGCATCTTTCCCTTTTCGTCTCGGCAGAGCTCATGAGAACCATGGCGTGGAACGTTAGCCTCGGTTTACACACGGAGGAGCTTAGAGAGAGTCTTAACCGGCCTGAAACCATAATTCCAGTGCAGGTCGCCCGCTGGGAAAGACCATGCTCTCTCCACCGGAAGTGCTGCCTTCCTGCTGGTCTCTGGATAGCATTTGTGGGAATGGATTCCAACTTTCCTGGGGGCCAGGTCTCTCAGCCTGCGTGTCTCTCTGCTTAGCCCTGATGCTCAGGGCTAGAGATCTGGCTCTGCAGCATGGAGCGCCTCACTTGTATGACGGTCATTTCCAGCTGATGCTCGATACCTCTTCTTAGGGTGACGGCGGGGGTGGGGTAGAGAGTAGGAGAGACTGTGCTCTGTGGATCCCGCCCTTGTGAGCTTTTTGGATGAAAGAAGACTTAATGATCGATGGGATCCTTAATGCTGGATTGGAAGGGGTCTTGGGGCTGGTCATCTAATGTGAGCTCGCACTCAAAGCTGGCCTCTCGGGAGTCCTACACTCTCAGTCCTGGACATCAGATCCCTGATGGAGTTTGCAAATGACATACAGATGGCATTCGTGACCCTGCGGGGAGTTATACGGTTCTCTTTTTGAGTCTTAGTATGTCTGTCTTAATTGTCATTTCACTGGTTTTAGACCTGTCAAGGCCCTTTGACAGGTTGTTATCCCACGTACTGATTTTGTTACGTCTGAGAATCTTACTCGCTTTCCTTTCCTGACCGCTATTGATTCGTAATTGAAACAAATATTTTTCCATCCCACGTTCTTGTTTCTCTTCAGATTTTATGACCAGATTGAATCCCCATTCTTTGAGTGGTGCTCCTTCATTTTTAAACATATCCCCTTAATGTCTAATTTAGTTTTGAATTATTTTTTTATTTCTATATTTCTGATAAACATCACCTAGACCCTCACTCACTCTAGGTTGTAGGTTGTTTGTCCTCAGTATTTAAAAAATATTTGTCTTCTATGAGACTTAAATTTTCTCCTTTGCCTTCTATGTTCTATGTCACTACAATGTGTGGATTTAATTTTATTCGCCTCTCTCTATGCTCAGAGCTTACTTTCACTCGTCAGTCATGTCTTTCATCAGTTTTAGAGGAGTTTCAGATGTCTTTTCAAGAGCTGCTCCTCTGTGATGCCCTTAATCCTCCTTTCTGGAACACTTACCAGGCACAGATTTTAGGCTCCCCGTATCTTGTCTGCCCCCTAGATAGTTCCTCCCTTTTGGTTCCTGCTTTATCTCTTTGGCTTGCTGTGCTGGTTGAGTTCTTCCTTACTGCATTCCACTTCATGAATCCTCTCTTTTACTGCTTCTTCTTAGATATTATCCACTATATTGATATGTTTGTTTTAATTTCAGTGACTACAGTTTTCAATTCCCAGGCTTCTGAACGACTCTTTTCCTTGGTTACAGACTAGTGTTTGATTTTTATGTCTTTCTGTCTCATAATTTCTCTTTTTAGTGGAAGTTGTTCCTTAATCTGTATCTTTAAGCATCCTAATTAGAGTTATTTAGGCTCATTGTCAGGCTGGTCAGTGAACTGACTTTGCTGTGAATCCATATTCCAAACATTTATTTCCTTTGCTGTCGTCATTAGCATTGTATTTCTTCGCAAGTGTAGGAATTTTGCTTTTGGGCTCATTTTGAATGACTATTTTATTTGTTGTTGTTATTTCCTTCCTCAGATACCTCAGATACCTCCTCCCCACCAAAGTTCTTTGTCCTCCAACATGAGGGCTGGGTGATTTGAGAGACACACCCCAGGCTAGTTGCCTGTCCAGGTCCCTGGGGCACAATCCAGAGCCTGCAGAGCTCCTTCTGTGTATTGAAATTGGGGAAATTTGACACCCAGACTCGCAGCCGGAGAGCCACTCGGAAGGTTGCGTCATCATCCTCCCAGCACCCTCTCTAGCCTTAGCTCTAAGGAGCAGGGCTGCAGAAAATTTTAAGTCTCTTTGGCCAGCAGTGTGGCTTCAGGGTGGAGCCTGGCTCCTGTGCCCCTTCTCACGTGGCCCTCCGCAGGTGCGGCCCACACCCTCTGCTTCCGGACAGGGCCTCGTAGGCCAGTGGCTTTACATGTCTAATCTGTCTGGTTCGTGACAGCACTAGCTTGGTTTTGGGCCTCACTACGCTCTTTCGTTTTGTGCTTTTATGCGGTATGAGTTTGCAGCAGAGGGGCTGTTTCAAAGTACAAGCTCACCATGCCATCTTGACCGAAAGTCACATACGTGCTTTCTGTCCCAACCCCACACTGAGGAAATGTTTAAGAAGGAAAGAGCTAGAATAGAAGCAGTGACATGATATCCAAGGCAATTTGCACACCACTCAGGAAGGTTAGCTTAACTAGCTGTACTTATTACAGTGTTACCCAACCCAAGTTATCCAACCAGCCCTTTAGGGCATCGTGAAAGATTTATCAAATGCCTTGTTGAAATCATTACTTACCCTTGTGTGTGTGTGTGTGTGTGTGTGTGTGTGTGTGTGTGTGTGTGTGTGTGACATATTCCCCTCATCTGGGAACCTAACTATTCCTCGAAAAAGGAAAATGTTTTCTTTGCCAGAATCGTGCCCTCTAAATTCTGGTGGCTACCACTTTCATACAGGTTGTCAATGTCAGTGGCTTTCCAACACTAAGAATGACTCGGTTGGGGGCGTATGGGGTGAAGTCCCCAAGTTGACTGTGCCCTAACTGGAACCCCGCCACACTGTGTATCCTCAGTAGGCGAATTCAAGTGCTGGCATATTCTAAGCACAAGGTCATCACCTATTACTCCCCACGGGGTTTGGAATTTTTTGAAGTGTGGTCCCACTTCCTTCTTGCTTGGGCTCTGGCCCCGTGCGAGGTCGCGTGAGTGACCTCACCTGTAGCACGCGCTGCCGTGAGGGTGCGATGATGGAGGCGGTGCTTCCCATGTACCGGGACCACCTGAGAGCATGACGAATCCCCGGGTTCTGCTGCTAGAGATTTTGACTCCGCAGGTCAGTGGGGGACTGAGCACGTAACACGTTAGTGAGTTCTCCCTCGAGTCCGATAAGCAAGCAGGTTTAGGTCCCGAGTGGTAATGTCTGCCAGGTGCTTTGCAGACAGAGCTTGGGGCCCAGCAAGGGCTCTGCGGGGCGTCCACCCCGTGTCCCTTCTCTCCTCTCTCCTCCAAGGTGTGCAGTTTGTGTGAGATAAAAACCACAGGATGCAACTCATTTAAATGGCTCTTCTCCAGATGTTTCCCTTGGATAAAGATAGAATAAAGGGCAATGCTTAGCTCAAAGTGTTCATTCAAATTCCACCCCCGTTTATTGGGTCATTGCTCTGAACCCTTTGGTAAGCCCCGCGATACGGAGATAAATAGGATTCTGGCCGTGCCCCTGAGATCTTGGGATTATACAGCAGTCTGAGAAAGCGAAGCCAGCGAGACAGCCAAAGTGGGGGAGAAATCTTATTTTGGGTCAGGGGCCAGCCTTCCTCATGCACTTTAAATGACATCCCAGAGGCTTTCTCGTGCGGTGCGTGTGTCCAGGTATTGTGACAGCTGAGATGGATATGGTAGGTGGAGCTAGAGAGTCAGGAACAGAAAAGGCAGAGGGCTAGTCCTGGGGTCCCAAAGGTCAGGCGGGACAGTGGTCTTTGGGAAGGGCTGCGCACCTGTTGGCACCCTTGGGCAATTTTTTTTTTTTTTTTAAGACTATGGAGTCCCAGATGCTATTCTTATGAATCAAGTTTCTGGCACTGAGCTTTGGGCACCGTTAACAAATTGCCAATGCAGCTCTGATGTGTAGCCAGGTTTGGGACACACTAGGGATTCTAGAATTTTCTAAATGTGATCCAGGCACTCTGCCGAATGATCTGGTCAGCAGTCTGAGCGAGTCTGACTCTAGAGGCCCGTGCTATTCACAATGTGGTCCTCAGACCAGCAGTAGCATCAGCACCACTTGGGAGCTCATCAGGGATGCAGTCTCGGGCCCGAGCCAGACCTATCGAGTCAGAACCCGTGTTCTTAACCGGAGCCCCTGCTGACTCATGCTGCGTGCTTCCCAGGGCCAGGCTCCTGGCTGCCTCCGAAAGACTTGCACATTCAGAAGCATAGCCCAGCCCACCATTTGCAGCAGCCCTGAGGTCTGTCTGCCCTCCGGGCTGGAGCTGTGTTCCTAGTGGCCTGGGACCTGATGCAGGGGGCAGGAAGGAGCCCCCTCCAATCACTCTGGGCTAAACCAGGAGCGGGGCTTTAGCTCCCGCCTCTCCTGGCTTTGGCTTGAAGGCCCGCAGCCTGCAGGAGTCTGCGCATCACCGCTTAGGAATTCGGCCCGTCTCCTCAGCTGAGGATGCTCTGTGTTTACTGAACTTTGACGAACTGCTGGCTCCTTCCTTGACAGACGTTAGCAGTAACGTGGCCTGGCTGGGGACAGGGAAAGGTCGCCGTTCATGGAAAGGTGAGCGGAGAGGCACTTGGTTGGCTGCCTTTGTAGCTGAAAACCTGACTCACACCTAATCAGTTGGCCTTGCTGGCTGTGGGCACCTGCAGAGGATTGTGTCCCCCACCCCTATCTCCCTATCTCTCTCCTCCCCATCCCGCCAGGCCAAGAGCAAGCCGCCCCCCCAGGTCACTGCCCCAACCCTCAGGGGTCCGACTTGTCATGCCTTCCTCAGCTTTGGGTGATTTTCCAAGCCGGTTTCCTGGACAGGACCGTGAGCGGGCCAGTGGTGGTCAGAGTGTCACTGTGTTCAGTGCTGACTGTGTTGTCATTTTCTCTCAAGCAACAGACAACCTTTGCCTCCAGTGGCTCTCCCCGCAGGTCCCGAATCCACACCGATGTGGGCACCTGTCGTCTGGGCCAGCTGAGCTCATGGTGCACAGACGGGACCTAGAGGAGCGGGAGGCGCTTCCTGTCCTGCGGCGTCCTGATCCTTCTGAGGCCACCTCTTGCCTGCTGCCTGATCTCCAGCCTGGCCAGGGCCCAGCTGGACTACAGCTGTCTCAGGAGATCAGACGCTTTCGTAGAAGGGACTGGATGTACCCAAAGTTGGAGGACTTTCTCCAAGTTCTTTATTTAATAGTCCTCCCTAGAATCAGGGCTGCTGTGAGTGGCTCCCCTGTCACCCGCCTCTTCTAAGAAGTGCAAGAACAGTATCACGTGGGTCTGAATATCTTCAGAGGCAGCAGTTTCTTATGTCCTTGGTGGTTGTTTCTACACAGAAAGCCACTTGCTTTAGACTTGATGGATCAGGGCTTGATTTTTAAAAGCCAGACTTTTAAATTGCCTGATGCCAGGTTTCTCCATAAGAAACAGGATGGTAATACCCACAATGCTTAGGGAAGAATGATGGGAACTGACCGCGGAGAGGCCCCTGGCACAGCACCCGGCCCGCAGGAGGCGTGCGTTATTATTCCACATGGAGGAGGATGCATGCGTGGCCACAGGTCTACGCTGGTCCACAGGCTGAAGTCCCTCTAAGTGCAGTTTCTATCGGTCACCATATGTCAGGTGTGACTAGGGGGCTGGGGGCCTGGTGTCCATAGTTCATCGTCAGGTGCAGTTCAAGAATTTAGTCTTTCCCAAAGGCAGCCCCAGGAGTGTGATACATAGCTCTGCATCCCAGAGTGCCCTCACGCTTGACCAGCCCGAGTCAGGTGCACGATGCCCGTGGGGTATTATGGGAGGGCTGCATGTCAGGGCTGCCCAGAAACCCAGGCTCTCTCATCCCGACCTCCACGTCTCTCTGTCCTGGCCGGTGGCCACCTCTTCGTTCCCTCCTCATGGGCCGTTGCAGCAGCCTCGGCGCCTCCTACCTGCCCCCTCTGACGGCACATCGAAGCGTGGGCAGAGCAGAGGCTTTGGGGTTGGACGGAGTTGGGTTGGCTTTCAACTTGGCCACTCCCACGGTGTGTGACCTTGGGCGGGTCACATAAAGCTGCCCTGAGCCTCGGCTTCTTCATTTCTGAGCTGATGCTGATGAGATTGCTCACTGGGAGGCAGCGAGGCTTCAGGAGACACATGTAACGGCCCATGCCCTCAGCATGTGGCTGGTACTCACTCCGTGGTGGCCGAGACCTCCCCACGCACAGCTGGGCCTTCAGACCGCTCCTTCGTAACTGCGGCTGGTGCCACGTTGTCACTCCCCTGGATGAAAGTGGCCCCGGTTCTTCCCATCGTAGTCTCCGGCTCCTCGTCCTCTCTCTCAGCTCTGCCGTCCACCTCGCTCTGTTCTCTTGCCTCCTCCTTGGCTCACAGCAATGCCACGATCATTTGTGTCTCCTCGAAGCATGTGTCTTGTCTTCTGCTGGCCACATCCGCCCTTGTCGGCCTGGTGAACTCACACTTGACCTTGGAGGCCCAGCTCTTCTGGGTGTCTTCCCTGACCCTACCTCGCGGTCCCCTGGGACATTTCCCTCCTGCTGGGCCACCTCAGTACTTTGTTCATGCCGCTGTGAGAGCCCATGTCAGGCGGGATTATAGAGATTGGTTTCTGCACCTGTTTTTCCTGCTAGACGATGAATATAACTCAAGTGACCCTGTCTCAGTCATCTTCGTAATTACCCCAGTGATAAACTCAGGACTTAGCACAGGGCATGACACGTACTAGGTGCTTAATCAATGCATGACTGAATTCGACAAATCCAGTCCTCACTGGTCTCTTTCTCTGAATTATAACATCATTCAAGTTTGTCCACAGCACCTGATCTGGGCGGGGAGGGGCATACACAGTGGACCCTCAATAAGAATGAATGACTGCCATTTAGTCATATGTAGTCATAGTAGAAGTAGTAGTAATAATACATGACGGTTATTAAATGTTTAACGTGTACTGGTTTCTGTGCTCGGTGCTTTAAATTCATCCACATTTAACTCTAATAATGATAATATATCCTTACCCCTATTTGACAGTGAAGTTTCTTGTATTACTTGTTGGTGTATCCAGGGCTATGCGCCCTTGCTGGTTGGTTGCTGTCTGTTTGGTTCGGGCGGTGGCTGTACTAAAGCTGTTCCTGAACTATTTTGTAACCCCCCCTCCCCACATATATGGATGTCTTGATGCTATTACGGTGTCTCTTCCGGTCTTGTGGCTACAGGATGCCATGTGTCTTCAGGGTACCCAAGATTCATTTCATTTAGGTCTAAGAAGACACGGGAATGACTGCCACGAAGGGAGACGTTTGTGACACATAGGTCCCTGGGAACGGGAGGCGTGGCACTCCCTGCAGAGCCACATGGGGAGGCAGAGGGGGTGCGGGGGAGACGTGAGTGTGAGCCTCTATATGGCTTTCCCTAGGCAGGGTGGGTGGCTCAGGGCTGGCTAGTGTGCCAGCGTCAGTGGCTCTGGGGCCTAAGGATGGGCCCTGAGGGGACTGGGGCGGGTAGATGGGGCCCAGTGTGGGTGATGGATCAAGGAGGCGGTCAAATATGGGCTCCTAGTGGCTTGGCTCACGAAAGTCATCAAGTCCGAGGAAGGAGCCGATCACGGAGCTGGATTGCAGCTGGATCACTAGTAGGAGATTTTTATTCCTAAGAAAAACAAGTAAATAAATGTTTCTTTTTCTTTTTAATCACAACACGCAGGAGTTTTGTGGGACGGTGACGACACCGATTTCTCATCTTGGCTAGTCCTGGGAAGGGCCGTCTGTCTAGGGTCAGCATCCAGGGTCAGCAAGGCCCTAGAATATTAAAGCATCAGAACACAGAAAAGAAAAAGCCATGGTTAATACACCAAGTAACGTGGCTACGTGAGAACGGCAAACCTGGGCTTAGGTGGCTGGGCCTCGCCAGGAAAAGACCCCGGCGTGTGCCTTTGGGGTCTGTCTGCAGTGAGAGCTGCACGGGGAGTGCGCGGGCAGGGCCGGCCCCCTTACCCGGGCCTGTCTCCTCAGGACGGTACAGATGTGCACGCCGTTCGGTTGCTCGTTCGTTCTGCCCTCCCTCCCTCCCTCGCTCCGGGCCCGCACTCAGCTTCCCCCATGAGTCTTCCTGTTCAGACGTGAATTTCCTGAAACTATGACTTTATCTTCCCCGAGTGGAGATGGATGTGTGGACGACAGACCCCGGATACGACACCCGTTATTTCTGCAGCAGAGTTTCTCCCGAATGAGTCCCCTGACATATGGATACCACCGTTTGTGTGGCGAAAAAGCGGGTCTCAGGCTTGTGGGCTTTTAGGAAATGCTCCATTCTATGACCCCTCTTGGCAGTCGGCGGCGTGATGATGATGCATGCCGTGAGGGTGCTGAGAACCTACGTGGGAGAAACGGTCTTTGTTTCTGTTTCGTCTGATCTTTCCAAATGTATCTGCCCCATCGCAGAGAAGTGTTTTTTTGTTTGATTTGTACAGCCAGTGGGGGACGGCTTGGCTCTGAGCTGCCCCGCTCATGGGCGGGGAGGGACAATCTTACAGGCATGGAGGCCAGGGCTTCAGGGCGCCCAGGAGCCTGCGTACCTGCCCCAGCGCCGTGGGGTCCAGTCCTGGCCCGATCCTCGCATGTCTCCGCTGAGCTCCTGGCCTTGCCAGGGTGACGTGCCAGGTCCCAGGTCCCTGTCTCCTCCAGCTTCCTGGCTCCTCGCACAGTGCCTGGCGAGCAGTGGGTGCCCAGTGACGGCCAGCACTGGACGGATTCCCGTCAGAACCGCTCTAGACGCTCTGTCCTTGTTTACCAGTCAGACCTTATCCTCGTGTAGACACACACGCACACGTGCGTGTGTTTATGGTCTGTGTGGGTTCTTTTCGTGGAAGAGCGAGTAAAGGCTGGGGCCGGGTTTCACGCAGGACAGTTGGCCTCATCATTTTGCCATAAATAGACACACGCAGACACACAGAAACTGAAAAACACACAGAAGCAAAGACTGTACAGATAACACATAGACACCTTGCAAAAAATAGGCACATTACTCTCCATCATGAAGCAGATACTTAGGTGCAATTTTATACACAAACATGCAAAGAAATACAACCTGGGCCCCCTTCCCTCAAACGTCCATGCTCCGTGCTGGCTGTGTGTTCCTCCGGAGCAAACAGCTTTGCAATTTCGTGCCTTAACACAGCAACTATTTCATTGCGTCTCGTGATTTCGTGGGCGAGGATCCGGGCAGGGCTTGGCTGGGTGATTCTTCTGTTCCTCACGCGTTACTCAGAGGACTCAGTGGCACCTGACGGGTAGGTGGGCTGATCTGGAAGGACCACGATGGCTTCCCTCACATGTTTGGTGCTGGGTGGGGATGGCTGGAAGGCCGCTCAGCTGTGACAGTTGACAGGAGTCAGGTGTCTCGCGGTAGACAGACCTCTGTTAATTATAGCTGGCATCGCCCTAAAGAGAATCGTGAGAGGTGGATGGGGACTCTGGAGGGTGTCTTACTACCTAGCCTCGGGGACTGAAGAACGTCCCTTGTCCTGCATATTATTGAGCCACAGGTCACTTCAGCTAGCTCAAGTTTCAGGGGCGGGCTATTAGACTCTACCTGTCACTGACAGGAGCAGCAAAAATTGAGGTCACCGTAATCTAATACACACACACACAGTGCTATTACCCCACGTGAAGCTTGAGCCTGCCCTGTTTGGCGCACCACAGGGCTGCGTCCGTGCCTGAAGCGGTGGCACCTTGAGCAGGGCTGGGAAGTGTGCCGCCTCTGTCGACTGCCTTCCAGTGGCCGTAAGTGAAATATGAGGCTTGAGGAAGAGCCTGAGCTGGGGATGCTTCCTTATGGGGAAGGATTTCTGTCCTGGGAGTTACAGCTCAGGTAGATGCAAGGACCAAGGCTACCTTCATCTCCCCCTTGGGAAAACTATAAAAGTTAGGCTTTCCACAGTGCCCCACCCCCATGCACCCCTTCCCCATACCAGGAGACTGATGCGGATGGGTGACGCCCTGGCTTGGAAGCCACTCCAAACTTGGATCCAAATCCCAGCTCACCACCCCACCTGCTAGCTGTGTGACCTTGGCCAAGTCCCTCTATGTTCTGAGCTCCAGCGTCTTCATCTGTATATTCAAAAATCATACTTTTTGCTCTTCCATTCGACAAGTATTTATTGACTATCTACCCCGTGCTGGACCCTGTGGAGGATACAACGATGTGAGCCACAGACACTGTCCGCTATGGAGTAAGCCGTCATAAGCCGGATAGTTACACAAACGAATGTAACTTTGCAAACCGTGCTAAGTGCCATGTAGGGGGGATGAAGGTGCTAGGGAGGGTACAACTGTGACGTGATCGAGAAGAGGAGGCCAGGGACGGCGTCTCTGAGGAGACCTTTGCTGTGGTCTAGGGGATGAGTATCATCGAATCAGCCGAAATGCGTCTTGGGCAGAGGGAAAATCATGTGCAAAGGCCCTGTGACGGGATGAAGTTGAAGAGGCGGCTGTGAAAGGCCCGTGTGACCGGGCCAGAGGGATTAAAGGCCGAACATGTGAGTGGCAAGTGTGTTCACCAAAGTGAGGAAGGGCTTAAAAAACGGAATACATTTTCTATATTTACTTGAACGGTTTTAATCATGGAGATGACCTGACCAGATTGTATTTCAAAAAGCTGACCTTGGCTGCGGCCTGGAGAATGAACGGCAACATGGCAAAAGGGGACGTGGGCAGTCGCATTAGGAGGCTGCGCCAGGCAGAAAGAACAGTGGCCCCCAAAGGTGTCCGTGTCCTAATGCTCAGAACCTGTGAACTCATTAATTACGTGGAGAAAACGAGTTAGGGTTGCAGATGGCATTAAGATTACTCAGCACTGACCTTGAAATAGGGAGATGAGCCTGGATTATCCAGTGGGCCCAGCGTAATCCCATGAGCTCAGAGAGCCGGTCAGAGAGATGAGACACTGGGTACGCCCACCTGCCCTTCCTAGCTTCGAATATGGAGGAAGTTTTATTCACTGGGTTTTGTAATTGAAGAAAAGGAATTTCTATGCCATGAAGAGAGCTACCCAGGACTAAGCATTATTAAACATCACAATCAGGGCTTAGAGCTAATTCCTTTGACTGCAGATTCTCTTTCCATTTCTATACTATTCTGGGGAACCTCTGGGGGGACCCAAATTAGAGCCTGTTGGCCTGGTTGAGTTTGAGGTACTGTGGACCCTCCAAGTGGAGGTGTCCAGCACGTAGGTAGTTGGACGTGTGGCCTGGGAGCTGAGGGGCAAGGTCTGGACTGGAAATACGGAACTGTGGGTCAAGAGCCGACCAGAGTCACTGAAATCTCTCTAAGCCTCAGTCTTCTCATCTGTAAAGGAAAAATAACAATAAGATAGTTACTTCATAGAGCCGATGTAAGAATCAAAAGAGATAATATCGTGTAAAACGGTCATGCACTGCACAAATGTGAGTCGCTAGCCCCGGATGGTGACCCAAAGTAGAAGACTTGGTGCCAGGAACAGGAGCATTGTCTGAACCACCTGGCTTGCTTTCACGCTAGTTATATCACAAATTATATAATTATTCGAGGCCTTCTTTAAGCATCGGTGGCCAGAGCCACCTTTCTGTTCTACTCCTTGTAAATAAGGACTCAGTGAAATGCACGTTCCCGTTGGCCTCATTCTTGATTCGATTTTCTGTCTCGACTTTTTTTCCTTCTATTCTTCACTCAGATTTTAACACACGTGACCGCTGTGGACTAAATGTTCGTGTGCCCTGCAAACTCACATGTCGAAGCTCCGATCTCCAGTGCGATGGTATTTGGAGGTGGGGCCTTCGAGGCTCAGAAATGTTAAATCCCTTCGAGGCCATGCAGCTCTCAGTGGGAGAACTGAGGTTCAAACTCAAGTTCATTTTCGACTTCCGCTTGATTTCTAACTGCTTGGTGCCCAGGGTCCAATGGCCGGGCTTCTAATTTTGCGTTAGAATTTTGACTGATGACAGATAGTTGTAGGCGGGATTAGATTATTTTCTTTTTAGCTTTTGAGAAAAATTATTGTCGAAATACACGAGTTCACCATTTTTTGCGTTCTCATGTTTACATTTAATCTCTGAAGTCAAACCAAACTCTTGGAGGGGGCGGTCCTGTTCCCTTGTATTTGATTTAAGACTTCACTTTTAATCCGGTCCAAATCCGAGCATTGTGAATTTAAGCCACTGCCAGCCTGCCTAGGCCGTCTCGCGAGTGTGTAATCAGTGTGACGGGTGTGCCCAGTGAATGCTGACGGGCGTGTGGCTGTGCTTCTGCCCCCAGAGGGATTTGAGTTGGATGGTCCAGAATCTCTGTATTCAACGTGCATGTTTTTCTGCAGCATGCTGTGATCTTCCACGGGGGCTGAAATGAAAGTGTCTTACACTCATCGTTATGTTGGAACCAGGATTGAATTAATTGCCATATTAAGCAATTTACAGATGAAGAAACCAGTCGCCTGGCCCCATTTTTCCATCAAGGATCCAGACTTGGGGAGAACGGCTTAATCCATATCTGCCGTCTTTCCTAGATTCTGTCTTACAGGAAAATCTAACCTTTTTATTCCAGATGTGGTACCAGGATGCTAAAATAATCCTCCCCAAACTGATCCCTCGAGTTTCCCTCGTTGAGTTAAGGACTCCACTCCATCATCTACCTAGTCACCTAGGCCAAAAACGTCATCCTCAAAACCTCCCTTTTCACCCCCACACCACAAATCCCAGCCAATCCCCAGGCCCAGGGTGGATTCCACCGGCAGGAGGCACCCGCAGCCACCACTTCTCTCCCTTGGCCGCAATCACCTTCGCTCATCCTCTGGCCCTGCTCTGTTGGAATAGCCTTTAAATTCACTTCTCTGCCAGAGGGATCCCTGTAAAAGACAGAGCTGATCGAGGTGGAGTGAAGGAGGCCAGAGAGAAATTTACGACCTCACAGTGCGCCCCCCAGTAACCGAGACCTCTCGCTAATGGAAAGAAAAGTCGCCACATCCTACTAACTTAATTTCCTTTCTTACTGAGGTATAATTCACATCCCATAAAGTTCGCCACAGTGAAGTGTACAATTCAGTGGTTTTTAGTATATTCACAAGATTGTGCGATCAATACCGCTAATCCGGAACATGTTCGTTAATCAATTTCTCATGTTTTTGCCTTTCAGATTCCAATAATGAGAGACCCGGGATGGATTCGAAATGTGTGGTCTTCAAACATCAATGTGAGTGAAGCTGCTATGAATGCCCTAACTGTACGTTTACATTTCAAGATGAGAGAAAAGTCTCTCTGAGGAACTGTGGCTTGTTGCCCGGGGTAGGTGCGGTGTCCAAACCAGGCCCCCGCCATTCAGCGGAGGCTGCGGAGTGGGCCTGTGGCCCTTCCCCAAGGTTAGATAAGCCTTGGGGACATTTTGGCTCGTTTCTAGTGCCTTCTCCCTGCGTTCCATTCTTCCCTGGGCGTGGATGTGATTCTATCGTCCCCCTGATTGAAAAGCATTCGGCGGCTCCCTCGCCAACAGGAAAGGCCCATATCAGTAGTCCCGCCAAAGTCGGCTCACCATGTACAATCGCGTGTCTCATAAGAGACCGAGCAGCCGCCCCAGGCTCGAGGCCCTTCTGCTCCTGCATCCGTTGCTTCCTTTGTCTTGCTGCTTCTGTCTCCCCGCCCTGTGCCTGGTCCCCACGCCGTAGCCAGGCCATTCGGATTGCGTCTGTGACCGTACTCAGCGTTTTGCTCCCTGCTCTGCCCACAGACGCTGTCTTTTGGGATCTCGCCAGACCCCACGTTCAGCAGGCTGAGGGCCAGCACCACCCCCGCCCCGCAGGCTCACTCCATCCAGCGCCTTGCGCCATCGCCATCGGGCTCTCTGAGCCCTTGTGGTTTGGGAGGAGTGTTTCGCTGAAGCCCCCGCAGCGCGGGGAAGGGGCCCCAGCTTCCCCCTCCCCTTCTTCTCTCCCAGGGCGCTGAGCGATCCTTTCAGCGTCCGCGGCAGCACCCAACTTGCTCCACCCCACAGATCACAAACCTGAGATCCTGGCCTGTGGGGAGTCGATGTGAGGGAACAAGTTTGGGGCTGGAGAGGTTCAGGAAAGGGCTTTTGGGACGGTCCAGGGAAGAAATGAGAAAGCCCGACCGCTTCAGCGTCCCTCTGTGGCCCGTCCGAAGCCATGGGGATATAGAGCAAAAGTAACGCTTAGTCTCGGCTCTCGAAATGCTCACAGCCTGGAGAGAGGGACTCTGCAACCATGTGGACCAAGAGCGTTCGCAGGAGACGCGTGAGGCCTAGTGTGCGCCAGGCCAGAGCGAGAGTCTTCCTTGAGGTGAACCCAGAGGCCTCAGTTGCATGAAGGCTGCTGGGGCCTCTTGAGGGGATTGGCAGGGCCGGGGCCCAATCAGAGGCCAGGAATGCTGACCAGAGGGCAGTTAGTGGCAGTTGAGCCTGGGGCCAGGGGAGCCGGCCTCTAAGGAGGAGAGAAGGGGCAGCGAGTCTGGGTAAGTGAGCACCTCTCGCGCGGGTGGGAGTGCAGGCTGGCAGACAGGAGGCGGTCTGAGGCTGGGCCCATGGTCAGGTTTCCAGCCCCAGGCTCTGCCCCGGTGGCTGTGGTAAAAAGAGAGACTGGCAAGGGATGGCTGTCACCTGGGCCTCCACTGCCGGCCCTGCCCTGGGCCCTTCACGGAGCTTATCGAGTGAGAAGACAGGAGGAAATGGACGAGAGATGCAAAGTGGGAAGATTCTGCTTCAAGGGCAAGATGACGGAAAATCATTGCCATCTAAGCAGGGGAACTGGCTCAGGAGTGCAGAGTCCTGGCCACAGCCCTGCCACTCAGAGCGCGTGTGACCCGGAGCGAGCTGGCTAACTTCTGTCCGTGAGCGTCCGTTCCTCTTGCGTGCGCTGGGAGTTCATTAGTCCTAAACGCGAAGGGCTCGCTGTCTACCACGAGGGGCGGCATAGAAAAGAAGCGGGGTCCATAATCCCGCATTTCAGAAAAAAGCTTGCAAGAGGAGAGAGTCTCGTGCGGTCTTGGAAGAGGCAGAAGCCAGCCAGGCGTGGAGGTGAGAAACCGCACCGCGTCTCGGGGAGCTGGAGCCGTGACTGGAAGAGGGGAGAAGCGGAGGCCGAAAACGGAGGAGGAGGAGAGAGCAGGGTGCTGGCGGCCGGCAGACGCGTCTGCTTTTCCGAGGACCTTGGACTTTGTCCCACAGGTGGTGGAGGGGGTGGCGTGGGAGGGCCTTCAGTAGGCGGTGTCATTTCAGGTCTGCAGCCCTGCTGGAGGGTCGTCGGGGAGACAGGAGACAGGAGTTCATTGTTGGCCTGGTTGAGTTTGAGGTGTCTGTGGACCAACCAAGTGGAGGTGTCCAGTAGGTCGTTGGCTGTGTGGCCTGGAGCGGAGGGGCCGAGGCTGGACCGGAGGCACTGAACTGTGGGGTCAGCAGTAGCGCAGCGTCACTGAAAGTCTCCAAGTGGGGGGAAGTCACCCAGGGAGAGTGCATGGCATGGGGACCCGGGTGAGGGCGTGTAGGTGGGTTTCCAGTCAAAATCTCTTCTATCCAGGTATTTGGTCATTTTTATGCTGTTAACCTGAGGAGCAGGGTTTATAAACTTCCCAAAACGCTTAGTGATGAGAAAACCCAAACAACAGGGCAGAAGAGTCGGAATCTCCCCCGGCCTCTGTCTCTCTCCTGGTTCCTTGGCAAATGTGCTGGGCAGCAGGATTCAGGCTGAGTGTGCCATAGTCAGTCTTTTCCTGCAGGGGTTTACCAACCAGTAGAGGGGATAGAGTCTCTACAGTGACATGGTGACAATTTGTGACATGTGCCACAATAGAGTTACATGTGGGCTCATTAGTACAGAGCAACCAGTGACTAATTCTTCACGGACCTGAGAAATATTTGAGGAAAGGCTTCTGTACCAGCTCTGGCTCTCAGTTGGGAGAAGCTGGCTGCAGAATGCAGAAAGCCAAAGAAATACTCACCGACACACCGAGGCCCCTCCATCCCCAGGCACGTGCATGGATTCACTCGAGGCAAAAGGCCCTGGATTCTGGAGGGACAGCTGAGCAATGAAAGGTTCACCCCAGCGACCTGACCAGCCCCTTGCTCAGGTGACAGAACACGGTGGTGCCATTTATTGCCTTAAGTGAGGATCCCTCTGCTTTCCTGCTGTGTTCATAAGGCACAGCTCCAGCCTGAACACCTCTCGCGCTGGGCCCCCCAGCATTTCTAAGAAGAGCAACAATTTCCAGAATGCTAGGCTGTCCTGGCCCCGTTCCTTGAAACGGATTTTGGTTATTCCTTCTATTTCTTGTTTTCAGATTTGATGAAGGACCGGATTTCAAATTTAGTCTTCTTAGAGGGAGCCCCTTTTTGTAGGGGGAGGAAGTGAAAATTTGTCTAGATTTAAATTTATTTTTGAAAAATGTTATCCAAGCGCTTGGTGTGCCTGGTTTCTAGAACATCAGCTCACCATGTAAGCCAGTTTTCTCTTCCTGCTCCCAGTCTATTTACATGTCCCCTTTGCATATTACCCTGTGGCCTTAAACTCTGATAGAGGAGAATCTAGCCGATTCTCACAGAGCATCACATGCAAAAGGCTTCTCTCTTCTTATACTCTGCCATTTCTGTAAAATCTCACCTGGTTTTAGTTTATTGTTGTTCAGACTATGCCTTTCTCATATATGGCGTTTTCCTTGGGGGGAGGCGTGTTTTTCCTGGAAGTTACGTTTGCCTTTCTTTTTGCTTCTTAGGATAAACAGTTCCCAACTCCCTGCCCTTCACCTCTACGCCCCGCCCAGGACTCACATCAAGCGGTCTGTAGCCCCTTTGCAGGCATTCTGGTTTATCACCTGCTCCGTATTATTTCTTTAGTCAACCCTTCCCTTTGCTTCCACCTTCCAAATTTAATGAAATATCTTTCCCACTAAACGGGCCCCTTCTGTTCTCTATATTGTTGAGCTTTTAAGCTCTGAAGTTTCCTTGAAATTTAACAAGATATCTGGAAGCGAAGGGAAAGTACGTGCATATTTGTCTGTTCTGCTCCGCATACCGTCTGCCCTGGGGGTTTCACTTTTGTCCAGCGTTGTTAGCGGAGCCACTGTGTAGGTGTCCGATGACATTCACTGTCTTCCTATCTAGAAGGCTGCTGTGCAGTCTCTTCTAGCCAATTCCTTTTTTTTTTTTTAACACGAATCATTAGAGCCGCAACACTCGTCTACCCTGGATTAGTGACAGGCACTAGCACGATCAAGTACAATAACGTATTTAATGAGAATCTTGTAGAGAATGGCCATTTCCTGTTCAGTGAATTCCTAGGTTTTATTGAGCTATCCCAAGGCCCCTTTCTCATTTGTGAATGAAAACATTGCACGAATGTCTCTTTTTAACCTAAGTTCTCAATTGTCCTGTTTACCAATTCATTCTCCCACCCGCTGGGCGTCTCGTGTGGATTGCACGTCCTCATTTTCCCTTGCTGGGGACACTGTATATCTGTCTCTTAATCATTTACCCGCCACGTACCTCGCACACAGCAAGCACTCAGAAATGGCTTGTTGCATAAACCAGTGCGTTTTTGGGGGCATCCCTCCTGCCACTTTCACGATGAGAACATCGACAGGTTTAACGCCAGTACCTGCTTAGTTAGTTTCTTTTTATTAGAATGAGTATATTTTTATTATAGTTTGTTTTTATTATTTTTATTACTATGGATATCGATTTGCAACCAGCCCTTATGGCCCTTGCTATGATATTAAGTGTTCATTTAAAAATATTTATTGAGCGCCTACTAAGTGCCAGGCACTGTGCTAGATCCTTAACAGAAATGGTTTTTCCTGCAGAGTCAGTCTGCTGGGGAGGGGTTTTACAATAATTGTGCACACAGATGGGACACTTTACTGTAATAAACACATTGAACGAAAGATATGTAGAATAGTAAGAGTGTCTAACAGGGAGAACTAACCTAGTTGGGGAGGTTAGTGATGCTTCAACTAAGGTTGAAGCGTGAGTAGCAATTAGCCAGGTTAAGAGAGGGGAAGACTCCATGTAGCGGGAGCAACATGTGCAAAGGCCCCGGGGTGGAGGGAACAGGGCAAGCATGGTCCCGTGTGGCTTAAGTTAGGCTGCATGCCAGAAGAGCTGAACCAGGGCAGCAGTGGCACTTGACATGTAGTCAGATGTTTGATACTGGAGAAGCACAGGGTGGGGGAAGTTTGTCTGTCAGAGTGATGCTCCCTCGTTCCGATGCTCTCTTGCTGGTCCAACTATCTCTGAGTCTTCCTGGGAACTCCCTGCTGAGCTGAGCATCTGATGAGCTGCGGTGGATTAGCCGTTACAAAGGAGGGTGTCATAGAAGAGCTTTCAAACTGAGCAGTGTTGGGACAAGGATGGATCCTTGTCTGCCCATCTCTCCCTCCTGCCTCCATCCCTCCCTCCCATTTAAGTCCAAGAAACTGCCAACTGATTCTTTGTCTTGAGCATGCTGTATCCTGCTCAGAACTTCCTCTATTTAGGTTAGTGGTGCTCAAACTTTCACTTAGACATTCTCTGAGGCGGCAGAGGGGAGAGGAGAAAGTATTGCATGGGATGTCACCTATTTTTAAATTAAAGTGAATTCACATTCATTCCTTCTTCTGAAATTGTCTCAGTATGCTTTGAAATGACTAGAGATGCCCAGGGTATCCTGGACCCAGGATAGAAAGTTATCATACTATGTGTGTGTTTTGGGGGGCAGCAGATGGGATGATGTATGCTGGTCTGTACTCGTGATAATGGTCTGGGATCTTATTCTACTGAGGCTGGCAGGGTGTCCTGTGTCCAGCTGAACATGCCTCCTTCAGCAACACCCATTCTGGTCTCAGGAGAATACTGTACGCTTTTGAAGATGAGAATCACAATTTGAGAATATTTTTTAGCCCCCAAATTTTGGTAAGGAGGGGTTAACATGATC
The DNA here is from genome assembly GCF_902729225.1 of Pteropus medius. NCBI lineage: Eukaryota > Metazoa > Chordata > Mammalia > Chiroptera > Pteropodidae > Pteropus > Pteropus medius. Next base: position 60,050,995 of record NW_024349800.1, on the reverse strand, counting down.
TGGAGAGACCGCATGAGAGCCTAGTGTCTAGTCGAAATGATCTGTAGGTAGCGTATGTATTGCATTCTCTTAGACAGGACACCTGAACGTGCTAGATGCGCACGATTCACCGCAAGGTGCTGTGCAACAAAGCAATGTACAAATGCCAGGCACTTCCTGTAGGTCCTAGTGATCTCCCGCCCAGCCTTTTACCATTAGAACATCCTTTTTAGGATTCTGCAGTAACCACAGGTCTATCCAAGGTACCACGAGCTGGAGACTAAAGAGAAAACGGTCTTCCTTGTAAGAACTTTTTCACATGTGACTTTTCCATCGCGATTCAAAAGCAGCACCTGGAGATGATGCAGGATGGAGTAAGCAGGTTTCGTATGTCCCGAAGACCAGGAGAGCTGGCTCTGACTCCGAGTTTTCTCCGAGTGAGCAGCCCCGTGGTTCGTGAACTGACGTTACTAAGTCCCACCTTGTACCCTGATATTTATTCTGGCCCTGCCTGAGGAAACGCTTATGAGAAGGGTTTCCCACTCTAGTCTAAGCATCTGTGTAAAGGCTGGGCCGAGTGGGGCATAGGCTGTTCCATGACAGTCAGCCACAAGTTCGGGCTCCCCGGGTCACACCCGAGCAGACTTCTGATGCTCATATAGGAGTGCTGTCATCCTTGATAGGCGTCTGTTTTGACCGTTTAATACCTTTCCACTTTTAACACCATTTAAAACTAGTTTTAGCTGATTGGGCCATACTTCAATAATTGCATCCTGCACTTATTCGTCATTTTCATCTACGGTGTGGGCCTTTCAAAGGGCTCATATGTTTCATGGAAGTGATGCTTTTTCTGCAACGACATCTATTACAGAAATCTCTTAATAGGACACTTAGTCGATAACACCAAATTTCCATGCCTTGTGAAAAATAGAGGAGGTAATACCCTCCCGCAACGTTTCTTCGGTTTGTTGGCGGCAAATCCCGGTCTCGCGAGAGGTCGTGGTCACGCCGCGCGCTAAGTTTTCCATCTCTGTTCCGAATCCAGCGCTGGCCGCGCAGCAGCTCCGCGCCGCAGCCTCGCTCCATCCTCCCGCATCTCTTCTTACCTCTCTCTCCTCCTCTGAGCATCGCCGCGTGCTGACATCATAACCCCAGCGGGGGGCATCACAATCCTGCCACCCAACAGTGAGCGTTTCCTGGAGCCTCTCCGCTCAGAGCACAGATGAGAGGATGGTGGCGAGGGAGAGAAAATGGTAGGGCAGGAGGTGGGCTGAGGGGCAAGACCGGGAGGAGAGAGAGCGAAGGGCACGGCCGGGGGGAGGGCCAGCCATGCCTGTCCTAGCAACAGCCAGTAAGTGGTGGTCTAGGCTGCTGAGAACTAGAAAACTAGGAAGGAGGGGAAAGTCGACCAGGAGACCACGGTTCCCAAGAGCAGAGATCTCCATATGAAGTCAACGGAAGCCCAGTGCGTCCTGCCAATATGCCCTGTAAATGGGGGAGAACGGGCTTTCTGCGGCAGCTAAGGTAAACGGCAGGCAGGGAGGGTGGGGTGTCACCAGGTTTCGACAGCTTCCCCGGGTGCCGGCCTCTCAGGCACGGAAGTCACCGAAGAATGGCATCCGTGACTGAAATTTGGGGACGCTAGAGCCCTCTAACAAGACCCGTGGGGTTTCGATTCTACCTTCTGTTAACCGGTTTGCCACGGGCTTCTCTACAGCTCTCTTCACTTATTAAGTGTGACTGATGGCCTCGGGGATTTCTTTTCAGAATGATAAACCGTGGTCCACCTTTGTCAAATTCTAATTTATACAAATAATTTCCCCTCAATATTTTATTAAAGGCAGTGCCTTTAGATGGACGTACCAGCATGTGACGCCGAGTGTATTTTCAGGGAGTTCTCTAAGTCGGCGCCTGGCAGGATTCTCCAGAGTCTCTTCCCCGTTAGAAGGACAACAGACACTAGGGACAGGAATTTCGACTCCCAAACCAGGACCCCAGAAGCCCACAGCCACCTCCGTGAAGTAGGTGAGGTTTGCCTTTGCCTCCCAACCCCTACTCCTACCCCTTTGTATATTCCATAGAGTAGAAGGATTTCTAGTACCGAGAGCAATTAGCCATGCAGTAGGAATCAGCAAACGAGTATTTACTGGAAGTTGGGATTTTAAGATAATGGGATTTTTCTTTGTCTCGTTTTGTTTCTGAATCGGGCACGGGGAGTCTTCTGAGACTTCTCAAAACAGCCAGCTTGTGTAGACAGACCCCTGGCCAGGGAATAGGTGAGCACGGTGCCTGAAGCGCTTTTTTCTCTCTGGATTTCGTCTTTAGTGGCTGATTGCAGAAATGCGTGAAGGATCAGTTTTCTTGTTCCAGGAAGGACTTAGGTGTGGGGGGCGTTACAGGGCGTGGGGTCAGGACCTCACGCCCCCAGGGGTGCTGCCTACATCCCACCTTGGGCCTGTGTGGTGGTGGCTGGTGGTACTGCCGGAGCCTTCCATTTTCATCTACTCAAAAACGGGCACATTTGTAAATGTGTTGTCCCTTCATCGACTCTCCTTGGCAATCAGCTCCTGATCGTCGCTGACCCCGTAACTGAGTACCTAGGCCACCACAGTAGCCATCTGTCTGGGTGGCCTTGGCTGCCCCGTCTTTCTGACATACTCGATGGCCCGCCCACCACAGCCAGACGGCAGAGACAGGAAGATGCCTCATCCCCTCATGTAGCCCGGCTGATAGAGCCCGGTCATAGGTGTTCTCGAGGTAAACGGCTACTAGACCTTGGAGGAAGAGGACGCGACTGCACCATGTGTCACATACGGTTCATCCCGGGTGTGGGGGGTGGGGTGTGGGGTGGCCAACCATGTTGGCTTATTGCCTTTACCCAAAGGAAAAATGAAACTTCTGGTACCTTTACGACAGGAGCCAGTTCTACCCCTTGGAGGGAGGCTCGGTTCCTGCTGAAGTTCAGCGCCAGGGAGGGGCAGTCGAGTCACAACTGTACAGTTCCTTTCGCGAGACTACAGGGCCGAGGGGTGGACAGGGGGCCAGAAGGCTACTGAGAAAGCATTCCGTGGACTCCGAAGGAGGGGGTGCCTGCTGCTCTGTCATCTTTGAGGCTTCCCGTTGGTGCACGTCTGCACGTCGTGTGGTTCGCACGTTCTGCTTTGGGTTAAAGGAAATTGAAGTCTCCTGAGCGCAAAGGAGCACGTGCTTTAGTTAATTTATTTCTCCAAACAGCCCTGTGAAACATATTTTTCACCCAAGTTGACTAGAAAAGAAAGCTGAGGGTCAGAGAGGTCAAACATCCCTTCCCTTAGGCCACACAGCTGGCAGGAGGTAAAGCTGGGATGGGAGTGGTTCAGGCTTGGAGCCCCGCCCCACGGCACCTCCCGGTCAGGCGTCCTGTCTTCGGTGCTCTTCCTGGAGCACCCTGCTCCCCTTTCTCCAACAGCGTCATTTCGTTGGTATTCGACAGACTTAGGGGGCCTCGAAGGGAGGTTCCACGTGTGGCTCACGGCTCTGTCCTCCTACATGATTAGCACGGCGTCTGTGGTACACCAGGATGCAGCAAAAGAGGCTATGAGCAGAGTTGGGACCAAGGATGGCAAGTGACCCGAAGGTACCATTCCTGGCATGTCAGCAACCTGTCTTAAGACTTGCGGATCGTGGGTTGAGAAGACGACCTGGGTCGATTCGATTTCTCTCCCCAAATTTTGGAGGTCAGGGGCTGAAGTGGGTGGTCACGGGAAGGGGAGTGGTACATGATGAGTTGTGTGGGCGTGGCCAGACTGATGAGGGAGGAGCAGAGGAGGCAGGATGGGAGGGAGGAAGAAGGCAGAGCCGACCAAGGGGAGAGAGGGAGAGAGGGAGAGAGGGAGCCGCCGTCGTTCAAGCTCCACTTCTGGAATTCTGGCTGCTTTCGAGATGTCATGCTCTATTCTCACTCGCTCACTCACTCGCTCACTTTACTTGAGCTGGCTTTGTATGGTTCCTTTATACGGACAATTAGAAGAAGTATAAATTATATGTTGACTCTTGGCGTGGAGGGTTGGGGGGTGGGCTTTGGGAGAGGGCATGGCAGTGAGCCAGGGCGCAGCATGAAAGGAAGTGGACTCTCAGAACTCTGGAGTGTCATGGGGAGTTTTGCCACGTACCGATCGATGTCTGGGTCCCACCCCAGGGACTGTGGTCAGTTGATGCAAACTGTAGTCTGGGCATTGAGAGTTTTAACTGTGGTTCTGATACGTGACAAGTTTTCATGGGAAACACTGCTTTAGAATGTGAGAGTGAGTGGGAATGTTCCATTCTAGAATGATTTCGTTTAATCTAAGGATAAGAGATGATGAGATCCATGACTTGAAGTCTTGGTGTAGAGTCACTTTCTCCCACCTACCCCAGTGTCTAGGTCAACGATTAAAGAGATTGTATTTAGGCTCCAGGCAATAAGCAGGTGTCAGTGTAAATAGCTATTGGCAAGCAGCATTTAAATAAATTTTGCATGTGAACAGATGTTATAGTAAGTTGGCAAATCCAGTCCTTTTCTGCTTAGATTTTTATCCCAGCTGAGGGCAAATTTCTATTGGCTGAAAAGTTAAGTACCCTGGGCTGGCCCAGGGCTCACAGCACCATAACGGGTGGTATAGTGTCGTCTTGGTGGGAACCTGATTTTATTCTGGAGGTGGCTTCTCCCACTGAGGTCAGTGCAGGTTTCTGGTGGGGCTTCACCTTCGTGACCTCGTCCGAGTCTCATTTTCCCACATGCCATCGCGCTGGGAACTGGGGCTTCAGCAGAGTAACGTGGGGGCCGGGTCTTAAACATTCAGCCCTTAGCAGATGCATTTCTCAGTTGAATTCCAAATATTTCTTCTTGGGTAGATTCTTCTTGGGTGGAATCTAACACGGCCTTGCCAAGGATGAAAATATTAGAAAGTTTCATTCCTGCCACCTCGTCTCTTCTCTTCCCTTCCCCTCCAAACCCTCTCTGTAATCCTGCAGGATCCTGCTGTCCTGTGCCTGGCATCTATTCTAATTGGCAAAGACTCGTGCCACACCAAATGGTGTGCGTGTCAGTCCTGGGACTGGCAAAGACGAGGCAGGTGCTTGCTGCAAGGCTGGGGGAAAAGCTGGGAAGGGTGAGGGCTGTAAAGCTGAGCTCAGACACACTGATGTAAAATCTATACCAAAGGCCATAACTTCCATGTCGTGTGGGCTGCTTTATAGGGACTGGGTCCCAATGGCCTGGAAGTGGACCAGGAATTGGGGACAGGAGGTAGTGTGGCAAAAATATCTTTCTTGTTCTAGCCTAGCTCATTAGGAATCTTCCCCATTTAGCCAGAGGAGAAAGGGTGTGCCAGCCCCTCTTGATCACAGGCGACACAGGCTGGGAGCCACCAGTGGGGCAGGCATGGGGCTTGCTGTGTCCCCACCTCACCCCATCAGAGGCCAGCCAGGGCCTTCCTCCAGCCCTGCACCCCTCAGGCCACTTGCACCTGCTGGTCCCTCTCCTGTCCTCTGCTCTTCTGGGACTGGCCTACATTGGCGCAGATCGGTGTCTGCTCGGGCCGCCGAGTTCTGCCAAATCCTCTTCCTCGGGGGTCCTGTAGAAGTATGCAACCCTTCGGCTCACAGCGGTGCTAGGCAGGGTGACAGTTTTTACATGTGTTTGTGCGATTGGCCGTGGATACTATCCCAACCATACTCTCCCTGCGGGCAGAGGCCATGTCTGGTCTGCTCCCCGAGCAGAGGCCGCACACAGGGCCTGGCACAGGGTGGACACTCAACAAATGGCGGGGGGGAGGGTGAGTGAAGGCAAGAGTGAGTGGCTGAGCACAGGATGGGTGGTGGCTGCCCCTCGAGCATGCGTGGGCTGCCCCTGCGCAGCAGGCCCCAGGGGTGTGGCTTTCTCCGCCCTGAGCCGGGGCGGGGGTTCCTCGCTTCACTGCTGCACTGTGTGCGTGGGTCCTATGAATCGATGAGTCTTCGCCTCTGCTCAGCGTGTGGGAGGGAGGGTACACACCGCTGTCTAACATATCGGGGTGAACTGGCGTGGTGCAGCCACTGAGATCCAGCTGCGGCCAACTGTCAGCCTGTCTCCTTTATCTCTCTGTGACTTCCTTCTTTGTGGGTGCCTCAGCCCTAATCTACGATCTTCACCCTAATTTGGGGGTGGGCCCTCTGGGCTTCAGGTGCAGAAGTTTGTTTCCCCTGGTTTCCCCTTGCCCCTCCTCCCCTCCCCTGGAACTCAGGTCCTTTCAAAGCCGCCTCTGCCTCCAGTGGCTTGCTTCGGCTGGCTTCTGGCGGCTGGCCCACAGGTGTCCAGGGGCCCTGCTCCACCTCCGGTGGATTTCTCGGCTGCTCTGCCCTCTGAAAAGTGAGGCGGTGCTGGGGTTGGTCCCCGGTTCCCACCTGATTCTTGAGGCCCCAGCAAAGGAGTGTCCCTGCTGAAGTCACCTCATCAGGGGCCTTGGGTCCTGAGGAGAGTCCCTTCCTTCCTGCCCGGAGTGAAGTGCAGCCCTCCGGGGAGCACTTCCTTGTTCTTTCTTGGGTACCCTTTCTGCCCGGGGTTTTTACAGAGCTAACCACTGATGCTGCCCCCCAGAGCTGCTGGGAGACCTGGCTATTGTCCACCTCCCCACAGTGTTTCAGGGGGAAGTTCACCCTTTCTGTCTCTGCTCCCAGCATAATAAAGTTATTGTCATTGGCTACAGCGGGGAGGTTTCTGACTAGAAAAAGGGAGGCTGACGTCACTCTCGTAGCTTTTACATGCAGGGGAGTTGTCATTGTTCAGCTTTACACATCCTCAGCAATGCCACCGCTCTCTGGGTGTCTCTCCCAGGGGCCAGGAGCCTGCTGAGTTCTGGAGCGGGTGAGCTGGGCTAAGCACTGAACAAATCCTTGTGGGGATTGCCACACCTCAATGCATGGGGTTCTAGAATTTCAAAGTCTTTTGAGTCCGCAGTCATGCCATATAACTTACGTGTTGGCCTTTTCCATCCTCAAAGAGCATCTGAGGGTTGAGCGTCTGCCCTCCCCCGCCCCCCACTTTCCAGATTATGAAACTGAGTCTGTTTCATGAGATGCCCTGGCGTCTCTCCTTCCTTCCCACCCAGCTGGAGCGAGTTTTACTCATCCGTTTGTTGTTTGTTGTTTCTTCTCTTCCGAGTTGGGCTGAAAGCAGCAGGTCCTGGGATTGGCCAAGGGGATCACCTCAGCTATCCTGGCTGAGTCATAGCTGTCACCACTCAGTGGCTGACGACACAGCAAGGGCCCTCCCAGGGGGACTCCAGCCGGGGCCCTATCAGAAGTGCCACGCTCCGTCAATTCAATTCAACTTGTAGTGAAATGTGATCTAGTGAGTGTTTTCTCCTCATTGCTTCTTTGAAAAAATTACCGGCTTCCAGCCTGGCCCCGTTTAGACGTTTAGACGCGTGGCAGTAACAGGGACGGCAGGGAACCCACCTTCCCTGAGGTGGCAGCCTAAGTTGGGCAGTCAGTCATCAGAGCTCACTAGCTCGGGGTTCAGCCGGACCCTGCCAATCCGTGACGACTTGGAGTGAACCCCAACCCCACTCTGTCCCCAAGTTCATCATTTGTAGAATGAGCGCTTTTGACTGGATTTTCTCTTTTTCGACCCCCAGTTTCCAAATTTTAATAAATCAAGATTTGCTTTAAACAAAGGCTTCACTTAAGCGGCCTGAGGTTGCACTTGGCTTCCAGAAAGCCTTGCTGTATCCGGTAGATTTGCTTGAGGATCCCAAGGCCAGACACTCCCTGGGGGAGGGCGGTGGAGAGAAGAACATAAGAATGCGTCCTTCTGGGGTCCTGGTCTCTGAGATACCCCTGTGAGGGAACTTCATCTATCAATGCTGATCCCTTTGTGTAGCCCCCTCCTCTGAAATGCCAGCATGGGAGGGGGGGTGCCTGCTTTCCTCGGGACAGGGGCTACTTAAATGGGGGTTACCCAAAGACCAGCTAGAGGGCATTCACACATGGCCAGCTGGACAAAGATGTCCAGCAAAGCTCCCCAGGCAGACAGCACCAAAAAGTCCACCCAGCCCAGCTTCTCCACTGAGGTCGAAGCCTCCCGACCGCGCCCCTCCCCACCCCGCCCAACTCTGGGTGGCTGAAAGGCATCTCAAACTCAGAGCCAAAGCTGCACTCCTGAGTTTCCATTCAAGCCTCCTCCTCTGTCTTCCTTCTGCATCTCAGCGTCCCTCAGCGGTTCAAGCCCAAACCGCCATTTCACCCTTGATTCTCCATTCTTTCACGTGTGCCGCTCCCGCCCCAGCCATATCTCAGTCTGTCCATGGGTTTTACCTGCGTGACATCTCCAGAGTCTTTCCGCCTCTCACGGCCGCCCTTCCCCCACGACCCTCCCCCATCATCTTCGCTCCTGCCCCCTGCACAGTCCATTTTCCATATAACAGAGAAGCAATTTTTAAAATGTAAACTAGATTCTATAATTCCCAAGCTCAAAACCCTTCTTGGAATATCTAAACTCCTTAAATTGAGCCGCAAGGCCCTAAAGTGTTGGTTCCTGCTACCCCTTCAGCTCCCCATGGCTCCCGTTGCCCACAGAAGCTTCGCACTTTCTGTCTGCTCCCCAGAAAGCCCCACCTCCTCTGCCCATCTTTGTGACACTCGAGTGTTCCTTGTCATTAAGGATTTCCGTTCAAATGTGACCACCTCTGATCATCTGACCGTTGACGTAAGAACATCCAAACCCGCAGAAACTTTTTATGAGTTTGAGCCAAACAGAGGATGCACCTGGAAGCAAGATCCAGCAGAACGAGACAGACGCCTCCTGGAATGACAGTTTTGCAGTTTCTTTTATGCATTTGGAATTAAGAAGGGAATGTAAAGAAGATTACCGGAAGCTGGAAGGAAGCAAGGTGGGGATTGGGGTCCAAGATGGTTAACAGGATCACATGCTCCCTTGAGGGTGGTCAGGCCTCTGAAGGGTCTGAAAAAGAGGGTTACTCTGGCATTTCTAAGGCGTGTTAACCTAGATGCACAAGGAATAACAGACAGGTCTTGCTTAGGGCAAAAGATAAACCTTTGACTAAAAAGTTATGTGCCTAGGGCCCAACTACCCACGTGACCTGCCCAGTTAGTTTATGATCAGATCACCTGTGAGGTTACTCTTGATCGCTAGACTTCGTATTAATTACAGAACCCCCTTTTCATCCACATGATCTAAATCTTTTTGTCATCAGAGATTATTTCGCTCGTTATTTGTCCCTTGCCTGCTGGTGGATGGAAGCTCCAAGAGGACAAGGACCTCACTCTTTTGTTCAGCGCTGCATTTCTCAGTGACAGATATTTGCTTAATGAATGGGCGAAGCAGGAGTGCTTGGTCATTTGGATAAAGGATAAAGATGGATCAGTGTCGAGAAGCTAAGTGTAAATTGAAAATGGCCAAGGTGGCTGCCACTATATATGGTTGAGGAAATGAAGACTTGGGGTCAGAAAGGTTAAGGGACATGCCAGGTCCCACTGCTAGGGAAGACTAGGGCCCACGTGACATCCGGCTTGACCCTGGGGCTTTCCCTTCGGTTCTCCAGGCTGCCCTTACTGCCGATTTGCAGCCTACTGCAATCCAGAGCATCAGTGAAAGTCAATACAGCCTGTTGAATGAAATATATATGGCTTTGGCTTTAGGGGAGGAAAATTGGAAATATAGCCTAAGGTCCCACGCCCACGGGAAAGCTAAGGTGGGTGATGAGGAGGGGCTGGCGGACCCGGGACTCTCTCCGAGGGAGGCCCTTACCGCCTGGGCCCGGCGGGCTCTGAAAGCATTAGGGCGGCCCGCGCCTCGCGAGGCCCCTGGCGCCACCCGGCTCGGACGGCCCCGCCCCGCCCGGGCCCCGCCCCTCCCCGGGCCCCGCCCCGTGGTCCCGCCCCCGCCCCTCGGCCCCGCCCCCGGGGCCGGGCGGCGCTGACAGCGAGCGCGCCAGCCCGGGTGTTTGCATACAAAGGAGGCTGCGCACGCGGCGCCCCTGGGTGAGTAGCAGCCTCCGCTCCGCCGAGGGTCCCCGAGCCCAACCTCGGCGGAACCCCGGCGCGGTCGAGAGAGGGGCCGCAGCCTCGGCGGGCCGGGCGGGGTCGCGCGGCCAGGCCGGAGCGGACCGGGGCACCGAGGACCGAGCTGCGTCCCCGCGGCCCTTTCGGTTCCGCGAGGGAGGTGGAGAAACGGGGCTGGGGACCCAGCGGCCTCGTGAGGTTTCCTCGGGCTATGTCTTTCCGAGCGCTCTCCGGGCTGACCTTGAGGGGCCTGGCGGACCTGGGGACTGTCGCCTGACCTCAGATGGCAGGTGTAGCTCGATCCATAGAGGACAGCTGGGCTCTGTCTGTGCAGCAAACAGCCTCTGCCGTTAGCCGGGCTTTTATGAAAATGTGCCCGGGGGATTAGGATTCCCGCTGTGTGGTTTAGGTAACTGAGGCGGGGAGGTTGACCTGTGGTGCCCAAGGTCACGCAGCTGCTGGGCGGCTGGCTGAACCCAGGAATCAGGGTCCTCAGATTACAGCCTGGTCCCACGTCCGCCAGACCTCTGCACCTTCCCTGCAACCTAGTGGGTGCGAGGCCTAGTTCCATCAGATTCCCCTGCAAATAATTTTATTTTCGGGATGGCTGGGGAAATGTAGGCTGAAAAGTGATGTTTTGGAAATAACTTTAAGTGCCACAAGGCTAGCGTGTAGGTACCTGGCTGGTAATTTGCGTGGGGGGTAATCATGGCAGAAAACAAATGTCAACCCTATTTTTAACCACCATACAGGAAACTTGAACTAAAACAACCGGCAGTACTAATTCGAAGAGATTTTAAAACGCACTAGTTTTCCCAGGATAGTAGGAGTGTTTTGGAAAAAATGAGCTTGAAACAGTTTTTTTTAATTGGAGTTTGACAGTGCAATTTACTGTTTATCTTTTATTCTATAATTTGGGTCTTATGAATGATAGTAAGCAATTGAGGAAAATGTATACTAATTGAGAAGTAAACATACGCTTATCCCCCGCCCCCCCCCAGTGTTGGAAGACCTGAGTTTGTTTTATGGTTCTGTATTTTGCTAATGTTTTACATTTGCTAACATTTGTTTTACTATGAAGCATTTTTGTGTGTGAGTGTGTGTTTTGGAGCTTTTATTCCTGTTTGTATGTGGGGCCACGTAGCGGTGTGGGGTCAGGCCTGGACAGAGCCCAGGACCCGAACTTAGTGGATCTGGAGGTCTGGGTTCTAGTCTTAGTTCTGCCTTAGCTGGCTGTGGGACCCTGTGCAGGTACATGCAAAGAATGTTATCAAAAAATCTCATTGTTCTAGAAAATAACGGTCTGGGTCTTACTGCACGGGAGAGAACTTGGGGGTTCAGGGACCAAAGGCTCTCCCAGCCCTTCAGATCGGAAGAAGTGCACTGTCCAGCTGAGAGGCTGGATGGAGGCCGGCAGTCAGGGCCCATCTGGGGAGGGGCTGGGCGCTTCTCTCTGGCGATCCCGCCACCTCTCTCAGCCCACTGACCGAGTTTTGTGATTCTTACAACAAATTAGAATTTTTTTTTTTTTGCTGGGCCTAACTGCTGGGGCTTTCTAGAAAAAAGCTGCAGGTTGTTAGGACAGAGTCATGGCTCTGTATGGATGGTCTGTGTGTTCCTGAGTGCGACGGCCTTTGCATTGCCCACAAAGCTTTCCACAGACCCTGGGATGGGCATACACCTGTTTGCTGGCTGCTTCTGGGACAGGACGTGTGTCTTGTTTCCGGGAAGAGTCCCTCCATCTCCTTGGACACATGTGCTGTCTCTTGGTGAAGTCTTCCTCTGTGTTCATTGGTTTACAAAAGATCCAAGCCACAAGGGTCATGGGGTAACAGGGGTACCGCCACCCCACTAGGCGCACTCCCCGGCAACTTTTGGCAAGAGAATTTTCTGCCAGGGATCTCTGCATAGTCGCTGAGTGCTGCCAAATCTTGGGGTTCCCTTTGGGCTTAGATTTTTGGACAGATGGTAATGTGTTACTACCCAGCTGGAATATAAATGCACCCTCCTAATATTTTCTGTATTCATTTCACCCAGTAGTATTCTTTGCCTCTGTCCTTTGGGGAAGGTGCACTTAAAATGGTTGATATATGCAACGTACTGTCGAGCAAGAGCCTTAATTTAAAGTCCAGCCTTTGTATGGAGCCATCGGTAACCACAGGATTACCACCTGGCTGTTGTTTGGCGTGTACCCTTTCCAAGTACTTTACATACAACAATCCTGGGAGGTAGACAATGTAAATACCATCCCATTTTATAGATTCGAAACTGATGCACTGAGGGTGACTTGCTCGTGGCCACAGGTTAGTCCACTGTGGAGGTGGGATTTGAATCCCCCCAACCATCGACCTGCAGAGCCTGTGTTCTTACTCCATGAGCTGTGGGCAGCGCTCTTGACTGTCCATCCAGGTGGTATTCAGCCCATCAGGAGTTGCTGGGGCGAAGCGGGTAGCTGTCATACAGGAGGAGAAGTCACAAAAGCAGGTCCAAGACACGGACTTGGACAGAGGGCCCTTGCGGGCGAGTGAAGGGAGGAGACAGATCCCTGGGCCCAGTTAACGTGCCCAGTCCAGTAGTCCGTGACCTAACCCCGAGCTGTATTTGCCAGCACAGTGGCCACCCTGTCGCCGAGGCCACCCCCACTGTCCAGGCCTTTGGCGCTCCCTGGCAGGGACCTGCGGACACTTGTGACTTGGGACTGTTGGATCTGAGTGTTGCAAAACGCTAGAGGAGTGAGCGGTCACCAGTCTGACCTTCCCGGTCAAGCAGGACCCCCTCCCCACCCCCCTCACTCTGTTGGGTCAGCGGTTTCAGTGACAGGAGACCCCGTCACTGAGCACGTCAGAGTTTTCTACTCCTCACCCAGTTCTCTGAGGTCATTACGAATTAATGTCAGAGTAATACGTGCACATGTGAACAACGACACTCAGGAACCAACACTAGAAGTAAACGTGGTGGGGAGTGGAGGTGCCTCCCGTCCCCAGGCCTGGTCCCTGCTGCGTCTGGGAGTGAACCTCGTTTGGTACGGAAGTTGGTCCAGAATTTTTTTGTGCCTATCAGAATATGTGTAAATGTAACTCTTAACAAATGGGTTTGCGTTGTAAGTGTTTCTGTACTTTCTTCGCTCAGCGTGCGCCTCATGTCAGGTTATGGCGCTACCTCTTCCTCTCCATTTGTTTTTTTAACAGCCCCGTGATGTCCCCTCATACGGTGTGGCTGGTCCATCATTCACTTAAGCAGAGTCCTATAGATATTTAAATTGTTTCTGATTTTCCCTATTATAATCAGTGCTGTAATTACTGCGTGTACGTGGATCTTACAGCAGAAGAATTGCTGGGGTTTGCTGGTGGGTGCAGAAAGTGACAGACCGCCCGCCCCACCAACAGGAGCGGGAGTTTGCTTCCCCGCACTGACCAGCCCTGGGTTTCTATGAAATGCTTTGATTTCGGACCATCTGAAAGGTCTCCTTTGATTTGCATATGTTAAATTATGAGTAGGCTTGAGTATTTTCTCATATCATTGACCATATGGATTTTTCCCTCACTCCCCTTCTCCTCCCTCTCTCCCTCCCTCCTCTCTCTCTCTTCTCTGAACTCTGTCTATATATTATGCCTGTTTTTCTTTTGGGTTGGTCCAAGGACGTCTAAAACGGATCTTAACATTCTAGAGGCAGTGGCGTTGGCGAGAAGCGTGAGGTTATGCAAGCTGTGGCTGGGGCTTTGAATTGTGGCATTAGTTCCAAGAAACCAGTGTTTCTTGGCAATCTGTGGATCCTGGAGAAAGACTCTGCCAATTTTGGGACAGAATGGTGATTTTTCTGATGTAACAACTAGGTGAGAAGTCACAAGACCTCCATCACCCAGTCTCGACAGAGCGTAGGAAGCACGGCCCTCCTAGGACCTCGCAAGATCGGGGTACCGAATGCTTGGCATTTGCTACGTGGCAGCAGTTGTACAGATTAGCTTCAGTGTGGGGCGCTCCCGCCGTGGGGAGGCCCGGAAGCAGGACGACCTTCCCGGGGCCCCCTCTGTGCTTCCTGCACGTCCGGATTGTCCTGGGTGCCCACTTTCCTGGCCCACTCCTGGACTCCTTTCTGCACTGCGACAGCGCCCTTGGTCTTGGACACACTGACTCCGCGCACCTCCCGCTGGGCCCTCCTTTCTGCAGGGCCACCTGGAGCTGGCTGTCCCCTCCTCCGGTCCAGAGGCTGAGCTGGGATGAGCCGGAGCTCAGGGCTCATCTCGCTGAGCTCAGAAAGAGCTTTGGTGGGGGACCCCAGGGACAGCTGTTTTTGCTGCTTTGTCACTCTGGTCAGGAAGTATTAGTCTGATCTGCAGGCTTTTTAAAAGCATCTCAAGCTTTTCCAGTGAATTTTCTTGTTGTGGACCGGAGTGTCCCCTGAAGAACCCTGGCATGCCAAGAAAGTCACCTCGTCCCCAAGGGGATTGACTTTGCTCTTTCGTTTAAGAAGTTTTTCTAACTACACTGTGCAGGACGGTTGAACCAACCGCGTGGAGCAGCCAATGGACTCACTCAGTCCAAAACTGGCCAGGAGGGAAGTCACCTGCTCACAGGTGTGCTGCCAGGGGTAGCAGTGGGGCCCAGGAATCTTGACTTTCAGTCTGGTCTTCTTTTCCCTGCATCGCTCTGCAACTAAGTCATACTTGTCTTTTTTTGTCACTTATATGTCGTTTATTATCCTTACCAACTGATAAATATTCACAAAGCTCTGGAAAAAGACTTCCTCTTTGCCATTAATATAAATCATAAGAGGAGGATATGCTATTTGTAAACCAGTTTCATTTCATGCAAGTCTTAGTCATACCATTTTTGGGATTTCTTAGATATTGTCCTTTTTTTTTTTAATACTTTGGTTGAAAAATCAACATTTATCTCCTAACCCCCTGGGTGGATGTGACCTGTAGTAGCATGGTGATTGTGCTTTCACTCAGAGCTGGTCAGACTTCAGAACTGGACCCCAGGCATGAAGCCACAGACCAGCATGTCTCAGAGAGCAGCGGGGGGTGGTGAGTACAGTCCCCACCCCCATCCATGTGAGGCCTGGCCTGGAGGGCTGATAGCGCCCCCCTAGAGTGTCAGGGCCACAAGGACAGTAACATAGCCAACCTCGGGTGGCCCAAGACCACCAGAATGTAGAACGAGATGCTCCTGGGCTTCAAGGGCCTGTGGGGGAACCTCAGGGAGGCAGATTTTGTCATACCCTTGAGGAAGAACCATCCTAACGAAAAGCCAAATGGCTTAAATACTCCTAGTGGTGGGGCGCTCACTCTTTCAAAAAGAATTCTTCCGTTTTCAGAATGGTTCGTAGATGGACATTGGTATTCAGTTGTTCAATATCCAAGCCATTTGTGATACAAGACATTCAGCTTCTCAAGGACAGGAGTCTTCTCACCTGGTGTCACACCCAGGGCCAGGCACAGGGTGAGCTTCGTGTGGTGTCTGCTGCATGGAGAGGGGGATGGACGTGTGTAGGAAGGAGTGAGTATGGGCTAGTCACTCACCTGTCCCCAGAGACAACCTTCAGACATTCGAGGAGGAGAGAGATTGTATCCATGAATATTTAGACTTTTCTAGTAAAATCTTTTTGCCCCTTTTTCTTTGTTAACACAAAAGTAACGAGATCACTTTCAGAGCTGCAAGGTCCATAAGGCTTCCCCTGACTCTTAGAGCTGACGGCAGCGCTCAGCCGAGCCTCACCCGGGCACCTTCAGCCTCACTGCATATGTCACCTGAGATGCCAGAGGGTGAGGCCGTCTGCTGCTCCCAGACCGACTGGCAAGCACAGGCACACCTCTAGAGCAAGCGGACCCATATCCAAACCAGACACCAGCTTAGAAAAAGGAAGTCAAACTATTAAAGTGTGTCGCAGCAGATAATTTTGGCCCCGCCATTGGAGAAGAGACTATTTGCATATACCGTGCATTATACCCTCCTGCAGTATGTAAGGACAGGAGGTTTGCAGGATTGTCACAGTATTGGATACAGACTTACCTGGATCCGACTGCTGCTTCCGCCCCTTACCTGCACTGGGACCCTGACCAGGTTATAGAAACTCTAAAGCTCAGTTTCCTTCTCTGCAAAATGGGAAACTTATATCCCTTGCCTCATTACGATAAACAAGGAAACAATTTTAACTCATTACTCTCCCTATCTAGACAGCGTAGCAACCTTAAAGGTATGTGAGAATGGAGAGTGGGTTTACAGGTTTGTGCCACACTGTCATTATTGGCTGCTGTTCTCATCTTCGCCTGGTGTTGCTGGTAAATCCAGCAGGTATTTAGAAGTCTCTCCGATGTATGTGCTCGTGTAACCAAAGCGGCCGGCCAGCTGGGACACGACACTTGGATCGTTCAGCATCCGTTGGCCGCGGAGGGCAGTGGAGAGCAGAGCAAGCCGGTTCTGTGGTTCTGTATCCGGGAGCGCGATCCTGCTGCCGATAACGGCAACACAAAGCAGGCCTCGCCCTGCGGAGGTTGGGTTGGTTTTCCAATCCGGAAGCTCCCTGGCTGTGCCTTAAACCCAGATTCTGCAGGTGTGTCTTAGACACCTGCCGTGAGGTTGGAGGTGACAGCCGGACGTGTGTTCCCTCTGTGCACAGGCAGTGGATTAGTGGATTATTTGTTCTGGATGTCTTTTCCAAGGTGAATGCAAGGTTCGTTTCTGCTGGAACTCGACTGTAGCTGAGTAACTCTTTTCCGTAGCTCTGCACTTGCTTCCAGTACGTTTCCTTATCTCTCCTCGTGTGCCAGCTCATTCCTCGTTAAAACACCAGAGGATTGCGCACTCCCATGTGGCCGTGACAGCTCTGAGGGCACCTGTGCCCTGGAGCAGTGGACCACCCCCCTCCACAACACAAACCCATGCCCCCCTGCCTACCAACGCTCCCATCCTGGTCTGCCACAGTGCTCACCCGAAGTAGCTGCACATCACCTGAGCCCTCGTCCTGGACGCTGGGGCCTGCGTTTGTGTTTAATGTGCTAAGAGATAAGAGAGGCTGGAGATGGCTCTGATCGTTCATCCTCAGTTTCCATGGAAGCCTGATCTAAACCAATACGACACTTTCGCTTTTGGAAGATAATCACCGTACAGATTTAATTTGATCCTTCCAGAGGCACTTACTTAGCTTAACAGACTGAAAAATAAGATTAGACTCCTAGCAACTCCTAGCAAAAGCTGAAGAAGGATCTAGTCAGAGGAAAGGAGTTTAAGACAATGTGGCCGTGTGTGACTCCAAAGACTGTCTGGGCCCCTGGGATGGGCCAGGCACCGTGTGAAGGTGAGCAAGCCCTCCTGTCCTCAGGAGGGCAGACCGGCTCGGTGGGCAGGGGTCTGTCCAGCCACTTGACAAATGACAGCCCACACTTATCAAGCAACTGCCCTGGCCGGGACGTAAGGTCAGTAGGGGAGCCTGGGTGCCGAGGAGGAAGTTCAGGTCACAGAACAAGGAGTTGTTTGGAGCGTGTTCACGAGCCCGAGGTGTCCCAGACAGCAGGAGAGGACGTGGAGGAGGAGGGAGGAAATACGGAGGAAGGAGTGACCGCAGAGCTCTTGCGGGACACGTAAGTCTTAAAGAGAAGAAGGCAGAATGATAAGTCGAAGTGAGAAGGACTTAACGAAAATGGCGATTCTGAGAGTTGTGTTTATTGAGACAGCTTCGTGTTCGCTTTGACCTTGGGCTGAGGTTTCTCACCCCGAAGCCTGATCTGCCGCCTTCTCAGCGGAGGGGAGATCGTGGGGCGTGTTCGCTGTCACCCACGTCACTGTTTCATTCCCAAGGAGCAAACCCACAATATTAAAATGGAGAAACTGTTATTTCCTAGATAATGTGCCTCTGATAACATTATAGTTGAGAGAAGTAGAAAGAGAATTGACATCACTTTTTTCCACTTGTATAATAAATGAGCAGATATCGATTCCTGAAATGACGACTAAGGGGCTTGGTCTAAAATAATTCAAATTCCGATATTGAGTTTTAATAATTGATGCTATTCAAGTGGAACATACTATTTCTTATTAATGTTGTAAATATAGGATCCCAGGTGGAAATATGCTTTTGGGTATTTATCTTCCTCAGTATTTTACCTCTTTGAGTCTAATCTAAGCACCGTAGTATTTTCTAACTTAGGGAAAAATATCCGGAAAGATGGCCGTCCAACAGGACGTAATAACCTCAAAAACTTGGTGTTATTCCAGGTCAAGCTAGAAAATGTCACTCTGTCTGTCTGTCTATATCTATATCTGTCTAACAGAGATATAGATATTTTTTATGTGTTTCTTAGCCTCAGAGTTGCTCTGAAAATCCACAGCACAGCTTAGAGGACCCCATTTTGGCCAAAGGGCTTTTGCGAGGTTTGGCTTAGCTCTCCTTGAAAACCTTTTGAACTGGAGTTTGTGGAATCCCATTTCAGGTGGTAAATGAAGCTCTGTCAGGTTGAAGCGGCTATTTCTTGCCAAGTTTTGAGATTAAAATCCATAGATTTAAAAGTAATTTTGGTATGGGGCGAATGAAGAGCAGGGGTCTCGAAGCTGTTCCCCTGGAAATTTAAGCATTTTGTTTTGTCGTTTGCATGTTTTACTTATCTTTGGTTATTCTTGAGGCATTTAGGATACTTTCTTTTTCAAAACAAATATTCCTGAGTTTTAGGGAAACCGATGACAGGATTGAGATTAGCGGGGGCCAGAGTGGGGAGGCGAGTGCATCAGGCTGATTTGTCTGGCTTCCTGTCTTCAGATAAATCGAATTAGCCTCTTTCTTGAGCCTTTTACTTCCAATTTAACTGAAGGAAGTGGAATTTGGGAACTGGCACCCAGCTAGTTTATTCTGTATTGTTTAAATATTTGTGCAGCATTTATTTAGTGGAGAGCTTGGGGGAGGGGCAGACAAAGAAAAGCAGTCAGAGGTTGTCCCTGCGGCTGAGCCCCTCAGCCCCACGCAGGTGCCTGGGGTGACCTGGGCCCTCCCTCTCCCCGTCGAAGGCCCTGTCCCCTATCTTCCTGGGCCCAAGCTGTCTCTGAAGAAATTTTTTTAACCGAATAATATTTATCTTCTTGAAATGAGTTCCGGTTAATACAGTATTCTGTTCCACCTCCTTTAAAATAATAATAATAATAAAAAAAGTGGTAACATGCAGTTTACAATGTTAACCGTCTTTAAGCGCACGGTTCAGCACACTTAGTATTATTACATATGTGCACGTCGGAGCAGCCGCCACCCCGTCTTCTCCAGAAAGTTTTCCTTTGCCGGAAGCAGCTCTGCACCTGTTAAACACAAAACCCCCGAGAACTCCTCGTAATCACCGCTGTACTTTCTGTTTCTATGAGTTTGTTTGCTCTGGCTGCCTCGCGTGTGTGAGATCACCCAGTATTTGTCCTTTTATGACTGGCATGTCTTGCTTAGCGCTATGTCCTCAAGGTTCATCCACGCCGTAGCGTGTGCCGGAGCCCCTTCCTCCTTAGGCTGAATGACATTTCACTGTGTGCATAACGCCACGTTTTACCTATGCATCCTCCCCTGCGTGGACGCCGGGGCCGTTTCTACCTGAGTGCGGGTGCGCACATATCTCTTTGAGACCCTGCTCTCTGAGCCGTTGGATCTAAACCCAGAGGTGGAATTGCCAGACCATATGTTACTTCTGTTTCACCTTTCGAGGAACCGCCACGCTGTGTTCTGTAGCGGCTGACTATTCTGCATTCCCACCAACCGTGCACGTGGGTTCCAGTTTCTTCGTATCCTTGCCAAAGCTCGTGTTTTCCTGTTTTTCAGATAGTAGCCATCCCGGGGGCTGTGAGGTGGTAGTATTCTCTCTGTTAAAAAATCCTCGGCGCTCAGCTAAGGCAGCCCCAGGTGTAAAATGTGGAGGACGGGAGTATACTGCCAGGTGGGGCCATGACCCTGTCATTTGTTAAGAATTATGGGACAGATTTTCTGCTTCTATATGGAGGTATTTTCAGATTTACCAGAGGGGATTGCTAAAGATATTAAAGCAACATCTGATTATTTGTGGTAGGAAAAATCCCCCAAGCCGACCCTGTGGCACGCACAAATGGGAGGTCGCAGGGTTGGCAATTGGGGAGCTGAGTCCGTCTGTGTCTCCATCTGCCCCTGCCACGCAGGAAGCTCTGCTGAAGTCACTTCCCGTTTCTGGGCACATTTCTGTGAAATGAGGGTGTCGGAACAGCAACTCAGTCAGGACCCTGCCAGCTTCAAAATTCTCGGATTCTGCACTTAGCTAACCTTGAGTTTGCTCGTTGACGGACGGGGAGGGGTGCTGTGTTTTCGAGGACAAGAGAGCAGAACACTGAGTGTTAATTATTAAAGATGCTCTTTCAGTTGCTGAGACTTAAGGAGTGCAGCCTTTATCTTCGAGCGGGCGGAGCTGGAATTGCACCTCGCAGGTCACCCAGGCCGAAGTCCTCGCTTTCCCTCTGCAAGCCAGGACGCGGAGAAGGGCGTTGCCATCTCCTCATGAGCTTTCTCTCCCCTGTGAATAAAACATGTTGTCCCGAGGTCTTCACTGGAGTGCATTAGCATCAGCAGCGGCCCTGCCGTGGGTTTGGGACCTCTCTGCTGGGGAGGGGGTCACCCGTCATTCAGTGATGAGCACAGTTCACAGATGAGGGGTGTACACAGAGAAGCCGTGAGGTATGGGAGGTACAGGGTGGGTGGCTTCAGCGTCCAGAGCCCCGGATTCCAGGTCTGCCAGCCCACTGTGACCCTGGGCATTTACCCCATTGCACTTTTGCTTGACCTTCAGTTTTCTCATCTGACAGGCCTCATACCTGGGGGGTTGATGTGCAGGTCACAGGAACACCAGGTAATGTACACAACAGAAGTTGCACACAACGCCGGGTTCTTCCTGCTTGCCCATAGCTGTAGAGGCAGGCAGAGGTCTGCCTCTCGGTAAACACAGCACGTTCAAATCTAGGTCGAACATTGAACATTGCGGTGAAGATTTCTTTGATAAAATGATTCCCTATAAAAAGTATCTATCGGTGTTACAAAGAATCCTTTTGCATGGTGTTCATCTTTTCAGGAACGGTCCCTCCTCTCCTTTTTGCGTGAAGATCATCAACCTGCACCACTGAACATGCTTAGAAATGGCATGATTTTATCTGTTTATGTGCATGTGACTTGTGTTAGTGGTGGGAGCTGGACGGCCTTGGCAGTGACTCCGCCTCTGGGAGGCAGGTCTGCGTGCATCTCTTATGTGTTTATTGGACGTGTTCCTCTTCCCCACATCCAAGGGAGGAAGGCGTATCAGTCCAGAGGGCGTCACTTAATCCTAAAACGAGAAGGGAGGGCTTTCTCGTGCCCTCTGCTTTGTAGATTTTGTTCATTGCTCTGGTCTCTGGTCTGTTCTAAGAGGTAAAGCCACAGTCCTTGTTTGCCCAGTGCATGCTGGGCATCTGGTTCCTCGCTTTTGAGCCCCAATTTCCTCATTTGTAAATCGGGGATGCTACTATCATTTCTGCTTATGTCATAGGGATTGAGGTGAGCCTTCCAAAAGGTATTTTGTGTTTTTTCAAACTTGAAAGGACAAGGCTTGATCCTTGGCCTCCAGGAAAATCTGGCAAATTAGACACCATTAGAGCGAGAAATTTCGCAGAATTGAACTGTGTGAGCGGAGGGTCGTCAGGCACAGGTGTGCGCAAGCTCTGGGGGCTGCTGGAATCGTCGTCGGGGCCTGAGGTGGGTGAGGTCAGCGCATCCCTCGTGCCCCTGGGTAGGTCAGCACCTTGGAGAACTGAGGCAGCTGGGCTGGGAGGAAGGGTGGGTCTTGGGACCCACCGATTGGAAGTCGCCCTAGGCAAACCCTCCCTACTCAGGTGGCGTTTGAACCACGTGGCCTCACGAGTCCACCAGAGCGTTACGTGTGCAGCGAGGAAGGGAGAAGAGTGAGCAGGCTGGGTCCCAAAGTGTACGTGCTGCCCGAGCGGGGAGCAGGGGACCCCAGAGGGAAGGGCCCCTGAGTGCGCCCCATCCCTGGCGAGGCTGGGAGCTGGTGAGTGGGACAGCGAGGAGGACGGGCCGGAGGAAGGCTGCGGAGTGAGACCTCAGCGCCCTGAACTGGGCTGAGGTGGCCGAGTCACGTCAGGGCAGGTGACAGGGCACTACCGTGCGACCGGAGGCCGGGGCTGTGCTGAGCGGGCAGTCGGCGGATGTGGATCAGCACCGGGGTGGCGGACAGAGCCCCGAGCCCGGCGCGGGCGCCTCGCGCTGCTCTGCACTGGGTTAGCTCTCGCGTGGTCCCTTTGCCTCCAGTTTTCTGTCGCTGGTGCCTCTTAGGCTGGCGTCATCTCGTCTGCGTCGCCATCAACGGCCATCTGTTAGTCTTCCTGCCTTCAGTTTCTTTTCTTGCCAGCATTCCCTGCCTTTTTACCGTGATGCTTTTTCTAAATCCCGGTTTGAGCTGTCATTGTGTCGTTCGCCAGTCCCCTACGGCGTCACGTAGAAATGGCCATGTGACATGGCTGCGTAGCAGTGTCGGAATTTCTTAGCGTGGTTTCAGCTTTCCGCTCGTTCCCTGCGTGTTCTCTGGGGCAGACACAGCCTGTCTGTCTCTGTGCCTTCGCACACGCCTGTCCTTCTGCAGGGCCCTCGTCCACCTTCCAGCCTCCCCCCCGAGCGCTGCGTCCTCTGCTGTCCTTGGTCTGACTCCTTCAGCATTGAACTTAAACAGTACAAACAGACACAGCAACACTAGCACGTACTGGGCTGACCTGTGAGTCAAACAGGCAGGCGAGGACCGGGATGGAGTTGGTCAAAATAATAATAATTTTTCTTCCTAAAGTGAAAGTAGTCATTTTTTTCAACTATTACGTACTTATTCTACTTGGTACCATGGGAGATACTCAGAGGTGTCAAATGCAGTCTCTTTTCTCAAGAGTCTTAAGGTTTAGTCTGTAAAAGCTACGTGTAGCGACAGAACATGCATGGGTAGCGAGAGCTATTAGGGTGCTATAAACAAGTACTGTCGGCCTCAGTGAGAAGGGGCCCGGCAATAAGGCCTCCTGGCATGTCCAGGGTGGCCTTGCCGTGGGAGGCGGGGGACGTGGGCAGTGGAGGTGGGCGTTGTGGAGCCCATTCCAGTGGAACAGAACGACCTGGGCGAGGTGTCGGACGGGACGTGAAACCCACGTGTTTGAAACGAGGCGTTCATTTTGATTGTCTCTGGGGAGATGGCCTTCCCTGAATGAATTCTTTGTGTGTCTGTTTGTGTCTCTGTTTTCTAGGCTCAAACCATGAATTACGTCGGGCAGTTGGCGGGCCAGGTGTTTGTCACCGTGAAGGAACTCTACAAGGGCTTGAACCCTGCCACCTTGTCTGGGTGTATTGACATCATCGTCGTCCGCCAACCCAATGGCAGCCTGCAGTGTTCCCCGTTCCACGTTCGCTTTGGGAAGATGGGGGTCCTGCGCTCCCGAGAGAAAGTGGTGAGAACACAGGACCCAGCGACCCGGGGGATGGGCTCCTTCCTTAGAGGAAGTCATCATGTTACTGTGGCTTGACGTATCCGGAGCTTGTCGCGGGCCCAGCTCTTTAGCTCTCCGTTGGAAAAGGCCGAATTGGCAGTTACTAATTCAGATTGTTCTGGTCACTATGTGAATTACTCTGTGTGAATTACTCCGAAATTTAGTGGCGTAAACTAACTGGTTTTTAAGCTCCTGGCTTCTGTGGGTTAGGAGTTCAGACCGGGTGCATCTGGGCTGTTTGTCCTGCTGTCTGCCATCTGGGGTCTCTGCTGGAAGACTCCCGGCCAGGGGCTGGAGTCCTCTGAAGACACACTCACTCACATGCCTGGTGGCTCTTGGCCGGACTCTGAGATGAGGCTGTTGACCAGAACGCCTGCAGGTGGCCTCTCCATGTGGCCTGGGCGTCCTCACAACGCAGTGGCTGGCTATAAGGGCAAGGGTCTACAGAGAGAGCCAGGTGAACGCTGTGTTTTCTTTCTGACCTGGTCTCTGAAATCATATAGTGTCACTTCTATTGTGCCTTACTCACTGGGCCATCACAAGCCCGGCCGGGGTGGAGGTGGGGGCGGGGCGGGGCAGGGAGCAGACGCCGTTGCTTGACGTGGAAGAGCAGGGAGGACCAGGCCGACCGCAGGAGACAGGACTTGTGAGGTTTCCTTGGGATGATAGTGATCAGAGTGAGTGTGTGTGGCGGCCCTGCCCGCCCCCAAGGGGTTTCCTGTTGTGAAGAGGTATGTTTTCTTTTAGGTTGACATAGAAATCAATGGGGAATCGGTGGATTTGCACATGAAATTGGGAGATAATGGAGAAGCATTTTTTGTCCAAGAGACTGACAATGATCAGGTAAGAAAGGCTGGTGGTAAAGGTTAGTTCCTGGTGTTGAGCTTTGAGAAGTGCTTTTCTAAGGAGACAAAGCGGGAGTGTGGGTCGGGGACGAGATGCTGGCGCCTGGCTGTGTGGACGATGCAGCCGACAGAAGCACCTGTTGGCCTGCACTAGGGACTGGAGCTAGGCGCGTGTGCTGTGTCCACACAGCCGCCCTGACCGCTTCAAAGTGCTCGCTGTTTCCCAGGGGACAGAGGAAGCAAATCGCGTTGGCCCGAACCCTTGTCCAGAGCACACCAGGTACCCTGGTGTCAAGTCTCGGATGGCTGAGTCGTCTCATTTCCATTTAGCGAGTGACCAGGTCGCTTTGATTTTTATTATTTGACAATTTTTAACAGTCTTGTTGAGATAATTCTCATACCACACAATTTATCCATTTCAGATGTGCAATTCAGTGGTGGTTGGTATTTTCACAGATATATGCCCGGCCAGTTTCGCATCATGTTCATCACCTCAGAAAAGAAGCTGTGCCCTTTAGCTGTCACCTCCCCATCCCCAACCGCCCGGCCCTCCCTGCCGAGGCCTGAGCAACCGCTAATCCCTGCCTGTCCACTCTTTACCTTCCTATTCGGAGGGAAGGCCGTGAAGTTCCCAATGGTGCTTTGACAGAAACCCTTGACCTTCTCAACTCCCGTCTGCCCCCGGGCTTTAGACAGGGTTTATGCCGTGAGAGCTGAGGAAGGGTTTGGGGTGAGGATGCCGCAGCAGCTGCAGAGGGCCTGCTGGGCTGGCCTGACAGGGTGCCGGTGGGCGGGATGGGGTCTGGGGGCCAGAGTATGTCCTGTCCGACACGGATGCCCCTGAGAGGCTGCTGGAAGCTGGGGAGCCCATGTCCTTCCTCACCACGTTGCTGCGGGGTGCTGTCTCCCCGTCTCCCCTCCACCTGCAGAAGCCTGCCCCTGCTCTGTAGTCAGGGGGACCTTGTTTTCTGCCAGTGCTCTCTGCGTTCCTTCTTTGTTCGGTCCAGCTGAGCAGCTGAGCGAGATGGCCCCTCACACCCCTTCCAGCCTCAGGCTGCTGCTCTCGGATGCAGACTCTGTCTCTGCAGCTCATTTCATGGTCTCTCAGCCACTTTGAAATCTCAACAGCACACTTCTGTTTTTCTAGCCATTCTCCTTTATATAAGTTATTACTTCTTGTTACTAGGTTTCTCATAATAAATGAATCATTAATAAAATGATTGCTATGGTTTTTAAAAACACTGGTGAATCCTTATCAAGCAACTATCGACTGGCTGCGTGTTTTTCCTTTTGTTTTTAAGGAGAGGGTTAATATCTGGTTACTCAACAGCCACCCCTCTGGATATGCCCTGGCATAGGCAGGCATTTGGGGTGCAGTGATGGAGAGCTGTCTGATGCCTCTCTAAAACATTAACATCTTAATTCATGGTGTATTAAAAAATACACATTCTGTCTCTCTCTCACGTACACACACACACCCTTACACACACAGATAACGCAAAATTGAGTCCAGTTATGCAATGACTAAAATAGCCCATTTTTTTGGTCTGTACCCTGGATATTTCAGACAAAATTGAATTTTGGTGACCTGAAATCACTCATAATTACCTCAGTTAGTTACGGTTATAAAAATGCGGGATTCAGTACAAAGTGGTATTTGATGAATTGTCAATCAAATTCGGCAGCCATGTCTTCGGATCACGGTGACGTTCAGTCACACGGCCTGCGTGGCCCTCCCTGGGGAGGGCCGGGCCCCCCGTTAGCACCCGCAGGCCTCGGGCGCCATCCTACTCCGTAAACCCAAGTGAACGAGACTGTCTTGGACCTGTTCCAGGAGGTGATCCCCATGCACCTGGCCACCTCCCCGATCCTGTCAGAAGGAGCCTCGCGAATGGAGTGCCAGCTGAAGAGGAGCTCTGTGGACAGGATGAGAAGCCTGGACCCCAGCACGTCGGCCCAGGTCTTGCCTCCCACGGAGACCCCTTCCAGTGGCTCTCTGGTGAAGAAGAGAAGAAAGAGGAGGAGGAAGTCCCAGCTGGACAGCCTGAAGAGAGACGACGACATGAACACGTCCGAGGACGAAGACGTGTTCCCCATAGACATGAGCTCCGACGAGGAGGCGGAGCCACCGGACCCGCCGCCTGGCAGCCGGTGAGTGGGCCGGGCCGGAGCGGGCGGGAGGGCGTTGTTCAGCTGTTTTTATAAACTTTCCCCCTCACAATCCCTTATTCTTTCGTTAATGCATTGGAGACCGAATTTTGGAATTCTCAGCACCCAATCTTAAAGTAGCAAAAAGATTCGATGTCACTTATAACTAAGCGATGGCGGGTGACGCCAGACCTCCTTGGCTGCTGACGTCAGCATCCCAGAGCAGAGCCAAGAAGCAGGAACTGAGCAAGCCAGGGCTTCGTGCACGAACCCGCTGTTAGGACCTCCTCGTTCTCATTTGAGCACCAGCCCCGTACCCGGCGCTTGGCTCATCCGTAGCCTGAGTGACCCGGGCTCAGTATAGAACCGGACCGCTTCCTCTACACGCAAACGTTTCCTCTTCTGTTTGGATTAGGCCCAAAGTTTAAGACACATCTATTTTATTTTTTCTCCGCCTGTAACAGCGTGATGACATTCTGTTTCTGCGTATTACTATTTTGGTAAAAAAAAAAAAAAAGCCAGTTTTAAAAGAAAACTCATTTGTAAAGAATATTTGATGTTTCAGATTTTTATGTCATTCAGTATAATTTTCGCTAATCGTTAAGGAAGGGGTAAGGAGCATTAGGATTATCCTCCTGCGACTTGGCAGCGTGGCATTCATTCCCTAACCGAGAGGCTCGGAACCTGGGGGGCTGGCTTTATCACAGGTCCCCGCCCTGCACCTCCCCGCGTGGCTTTTAGTTCCGGAACTTAGTGATGGACAGTTCAGGTGACATCAAAAATACAGACAGCTGGCCTCTGAAATAGAAGATCGTACTTTGTAATGATTGTGTTCTACCTGAGATGAGGTAGATTTGCAGCCGTTCGTAATTCTGAGGTACATTTGGTTTATGTCATTTATTCATTCTGCTGGACGAAACGCTATCTGTGGGCGCTAATTCGGTTATTCAGCAGCCTCCCCCGTGCATCGCGAGAGGTTCATAATCCCTGATTCCAGTTCTGGGGCCAATCTGCCTCTTTTGGGAGGCTTTTGGGAGATGACACGTGGAAGGCGACTGTATAAGGTGCTACAATGTCAGTAACAAGCAGTGTGATCATGTCTGTGCAAACACCTGAACAAAATAATTTTACATTTACAATTCAGCCAAAGCACGAATGCGCAAAACACACTTGCCTGTGTCTGCCTGTCGCTTGTCCCCCTCTCTGATGCCTGGAACACGGCTGCGCAGTTTAAAAAGAGATCACGTTAATTTGCAAAGCGCTTAGAGACGATCAGGAACCACTGGAAATTTGCCTTTACTATGCATTACTAATTATCACTAGTAATTCTTTGACTTTAATCTTTTTTTTTCCTTTTCACCAGAACTCTCTCTAGTACATTCCAAGAAGATATTCTTAAGGAAAACCTTCCCCCGGCAATGACTTATTCTCAGTCAGCATCGTATCCTAATTCTGATAGAGACTGGTCTCCCAACTCCAGGTAAGCTGCTGGTGTGTGTGGCAGTGGGTTCACCTGTCCTGGTCCAGACAATCTGAAGTCAGTGATAGGAAGCGTGTTTAATAAAATAGTGAAACAGAAATAAAAAATGAAATGAGTTAGGACCAGAAAATATGCAATTTAGAGTAGGAGGTACATTACAAGTCAGGGTTAAAAACAACACGTGCAGGTCGTAATCTTCTATCTAGTATCAAAATTGAACTGCATGTGTAGCCCTTAGCTCCCAGAGGTGACCGTGGAAGGAGGATCACTTGGCAGTTACACAATGCTAAATGTCAACAGGAGAAAATGGGTCCTTTCTTGATACTTATCTCTCTAAAGTGAGATTCAAATGCAGAGAGGTTGCCTGAGGCCACTGAGGTCACCCAGGGCTGTTAGAATGACCCCTTCTCCTGGTGTTTAATCCGAGCTGCTGAATCTAAGGATATTCATTTCCCTGAAACGAACTTCCGGCGTAAACAGGGAGAAGCAGAGCTGCCCAGCGTGCATATCTCCAAACTGAGAGTCCTACGACTCTCAAGTCACTGACATCTGTGAGGATGTGGGTGCTCGTCTGGGCAGTTTGCAGAACTGGGGAAGGGACAGATCTAAAACATGTCTTCTCAGTAGGGACGATGTCGGCCCAACAGGCCGCACAAAATTTTAGATGTTATAATGGTCTGTGGACTGTGATAAGTCGTAAAGAGAGACACAGTATATCTATGGCATTAAAGTTCGTGCTAGAGGGAGGGCCGTTAAGGAAAAAATGTCTCGTGATGCTCAGGGGTGTGGTGATAATGAGGAAGAGGCTGAGAAATACTGATCTAAGTGATAACGTGACATCCTTGGGTTATTCTCACTCCTGGTGTGCTAGATCTATTTCAGGTTTAAAATGGAAGGGTAGGAGTCTCCTAGGGGATCCTAGGGGCTCTGGCATGTGCTACGAAAGCTTTCTGCCTAAAGCCAAGTCTCGTGAAAATGCCACCCCTGGCTCCAGCTGGATCAGAATAATCTCGTTAATGAGATAGCACAGTGAGCTGTGCGTGTGCTGAACTTGAGGTCTGAGAAAAATAGATATGTCACGTGCCTGGTTTCCGGCCAGGACTGTGACAATGAATGTCAGTCAATCAGGGTAGGCTGGGGTCCTGTGAGGTCCTCTCATTGAGGTCTGTCAGTCTAAAGACAAGTCCATCAGAAACAAATTACTAACTACACATGGAAATTAAAATGTTCTGGCAGCCATCCTGAAAATGTAAAAAGAAACTGATGAACTTAACTTTGATGATGTATTTCATTTGACCCATGTATCCAAAATATCATTTCAAGTGATCAGTTTTTAAAAAAAAAAATTGAGATATTTCACATTCTCGTTTTCATTCAAAGCCTGTGTAATCACTGTGTATCTCACATGTACAGAACATCTTGATTCAGACTGGCCACGTTTTGCATGCTCCATGTCCACTTCCGGCTAGTGGCTATCACATTGGATGGTGCAGATGTAAGACCTTTCTAGAAAGAACCTTGTACATTGTCTCCCATGGTCTGTAGAGATAAACCCTCGGAAGGGGAACACACTACCGTGGGTACTTCAGGAAGAAAGTATGTGGAATGGTTAGAAACCACTAGTAGGTCGAAAATCTGTTCAAACACCTTATATTAACTGCAAGAATTTAAAGTAAATGTTTAAAACACAACCTTGAATAGGTTTTCCTGTCTTTTCATGTTTTGCTCTGTGAATCCAGAATAATGACTCTGTCAGATTGTGTGGATTAGGCCACTGTCAGAGGCAAATTAGGATAGATACATTTCCATACTTGGAATTATGTATTTTCTTTAAAGAGACAACCGACAGCACCAATTGTCAGCTCTTGCAATATGTGGTTTGATGAAGCACTAAATTCTGACCAGAGAAAAACTATCATTTATGGGCATATGAATGAAAGAGAAAGTGAAGTGGGTCTTTTAGCGGTTTCCTGTTTTTGCGGTTAAGAAAATTCTTGTCCATTTCTTAGTGATCTCAACATGCCATCCATCATCTGCCGTTACCAGAGGTCTAAGTGTGTTCCTTTTCTTACAAACGTGGTTGTTAGGAGCGGTCACATACTTTTATATGAAATTTCGTTTTTAATTGACCTATGATTTTTCTTTCTTTTAATGTATATCCCGTGGCATCCAGTAGCCTGATAGATTGCAACAGGAGCCCCCGTCACCCTGCAGCTGTGGCCGAGGGCGGGCTCTCTAGTTCTTGCCCTCCACAGCCGTCTCGTTTCCACGCTTCGGAAAGGTAGTCGGCGTGTCTCCCCGCCGGGGCGCCTTCCATGATGCTTACAGATCTACCTCCCGACTAACCCAGTTGCTTATGCAATGAAATGAAAAATATGATCTAACACTTAACAAATCTATTTTACTAACCAACCAAATTCGTTATGCAGAAAGTGCCTAGAGATCCCATGAAATGAAAAATTTGATCTAACTCTTACAGATCTGTTTTACTAACCAAGTTACTTATGAAGCAAATACATAAAGATTATTATTTTACTTTCATTTTAAGCATTGTAGATTATTTGATTTTGTTTTTTTTTGGGTACTAAATTTGACTCTCTGGGAATTATGGTTAAGCATATAGTTCTTCCCAATTCTGGAGCGATTTGAAAAATAGAATAATGAAATAAAAATTGGGAATGTGATCTTCCGTTTTGTGTCTAAGGTTGTTCGACAAATAAGTCTGCGAGATTTTTTTCAGGATGCCACTGGAGCTAAGAGAAGCCAGTGTTATAAATGTTTAAATTGCCTCTTAGACTTTCTGAACTATGGGATCGGGTATTTCCACAGCATTTGTAGGATGGAGTTTTAGAGAACAGCACAGGATCTTCAGGTTCAGGATTGCGGTTTGTCCTCCTGTTGGATGCGGTGGTCTCGGGCTTCTGCCCCCGTCCCCGTTGCTGCCCACGCTCCGACCTGCCCACTCTGTGGACTTAATGCCGTTTAGTCTCACACTCTAGCGAACGAAGTGGTGATTCATTTCTACAGGGGAAGCTCTTTCTTTTTGATTAAAGAACCAAATCTTAGGATGCACTTCATTCAGAGGTTACCTGTGCAGAAGGAAGGTCATTTTAAAATGAATTATGAGCCGTTATAACCAATTTGCCTAATTGGGACTGGCAAAAATACCGCAAATGTCATGTGGTTAATAAATGTGTTATTTATGAAAATCAGTCAGCGACTTTGTAAGCTTACTTATTTGAACAACTCTTGATCCTAAAAGTCTAATGTTTGATGATGGGAAATTTTGGAATCATCTTTCTCTTTAGTCACGTTCAGTACTGGGAGTCTCCTCCCCAGTTCTCCTTCCCTCGGTTGAGATCCCCTGACGAGCAGGCAGAGTGTGCATGGGCATCGCGTCCAGATTCTTTTGAGAAAGGCCGGTGTGGCCTAAGCGGCCAGCACTCACTCTAATAGCATCTTGAATGTGAGAGGCGGGGACTTCTAGCTTACGACTGTCACACGGGGCTTGGTTCTCGAGTGCGAGTTTGCAGACCCGAATGCCTCTGTGGAAGCCTTTTGGCGTATGGCTTTCAGGAAGGGCTCAGACTGCCAGGGGTTCTGGAGTCGGGAGATGCTCTAGAACCGTGTTCAGCATTTGTGTTCTCCCAGAGTGCGGTGGCTGGTGATCTCTAGCCCATGGGCCAAATCTGGCCCGCCATCTGTTTCTGTGAAGTTTTATGGGAGCACAGCCAGTTCGCACACTGTCTGTGGCTGCTTTTGCGCTACGATGGCAGAATTGAGTTGTTGCGACAGATCGCATTGCCCACAAAGCCTGAAATATTTGCCTTCTGGCCGTTTACAGAAAAAGCCTGCTCACCCCCTACCCAGAGCAAGCTCAGCCTAATGGGCTTTACTTAATTTAGTGGCAGTGGATGAGACGATTTATCGTTCTGCAGAATCTATAACAAAACGCAGATTCTGTTTTGCATGATAAATATGATGGCAGGAGCTTTTTACGCAGATGATCTCAGGTTTGAGTGCGGCACCGGCGAGGGCAGGAAGTCGCCTTCCGTGGTGTCTGGAGGAAGGAGGGGTTCGGGTTATACAGCTGTAGGCACGAAGCCCCCTTGCCGGGGGCCACCACGCTCCCTTTGCACGTTTCACTGCTACCGAGCTTCAGTGTCAGAAGAGCGCTGACTTTTTGGAGAAAAGCATGAGTTTGGAACTGGAGGACACGTGAGAGGGTGGGGGACACTCAGGCGTGTGGAGCGCCCGGGGCCCCTTCTCGCGGACCACGCAGGCAGGAGAGCGTGTGAGTGGTGGGGGAGGTGACCCCCTTATGCGCTCTCACGGCGCGCCCTCTCGGGAGCCGCCTCTGCACCTGCCGGCAGAGTGGACCCGAGGGTGGACCGCAGCTCCATGCCGTCTGGGCGGGCTGGTGGGCGGTGGGCGCCACGGCAGAAGGAACAAGCCTGCACGCCCTTCCGTGTGAAGCAGAGGAGCAGGGAGCGCCTTGTCCTCTTGGTCCAAATGGCTTGAATGACGAGAGATCAGGATCGATTTAGCCACGAAGGGTCCCTGTTCATCCATGAGGTCTGCTGGTCCTGACAGGAAAGCCGTATTCACGCGGACTTGAATCTAGCCGAGACGGATGTAGTGAGAGGCAGTCTGTGAAAGAAGATGCGACAGGGAAATTATGGTGGCTTTGTTTCTCGGTTTATGCCGTCTCCCTCTGGAGGAAATGATGCGGGAAAATAAAGACAAAGGATAATTAAGTGGATATTTTTTTCCCATCTGAATGTTGTTTCGAATATGGTGAGAACTTTGTGGATCAGTTGATTACTCTCAGCTGGTGACTTCGGCTGGACGGAAATAAGAGCTTTTTTATGTCTCGAGTAAAAATCTATGTATATAGAAAACATAGAGATGAGAACGCGAGCTACAGCCACTTAAAAGCTGGCCCGAGGATTAAGCCTTGTGATGAGTTGTTACAGGAAGGGCCTTAGCAAGGAGGAATTTTCGAAGTATTCCTGGAATGTATAACATTTCATAAAATTTCAACTTGGAGGCTCCTGCCACGTTAGCGAGTTGATTTGTGGCATCCGGCACGTGTGGTAAGGTTGTCACAGGATGCACTTGCCCTGTTTTCAAAGCCCATGCAGAGTCATCACTGTTTTAAGCACAGAACGTGATGTGATGGATGTGTGTAGGAGGCAGCCAGGACCCTTTGGCGGCTGCTGAGAGATGAGAGATCTGATTTGGAAAGTGGAGTGCAGGAGAGGTGAGCTCAGGGTGTGACAGGGTGAGATGGGATAAAATAAAAACAAACTCTCTTTTCCTGTCTCTCTTCATCTCTCTCTCTTTTGTTTCAATTTCCCCTTTTTAACATTCCCTCTGATCTTCTCTCTCTTGGAATCTGGCGGCAGGTTGGGGCGGGGTGACTTCCGTTGGGAGCATCTTCCACCTGCACGGTTGTTCTGTGGACCCCTGGTGGCCACGGATGAGACGTGTCCCAAAGCCATGCTCCTAAGGCAATAGTGGCTTGGGTGCATTTTCTGGGCTATTCAAACCACAGAACTCTGGTCCCAAAACATTTTTAAAAAGCTCCTCTTCCCACTTTAATCACGGATCTCTGTTTTTTTAAGTCCTTCAGGTTCCCGGCCTTCGACGCCTAAAAGTGATTCGGAATTGGTCAGTAAGTCCACGGACAGAGCGACACAGAGGAACAACCTAGAAATGCTCTGGCTGTGGGGAGAGTTGCCACAAGCTGCAAAGGTCAGCTTTCCCCCCTTCAGTTCTGTCATGCACCGAAGACAGCTCCTAAAAACGTGAGCTGGACATGACGTTTTCTTTCAGGGCATTTGATTTCATATTCCAAGGTAGTATAAGAATCTTGAATTATATTATTATATTTCAAGCTATGTTTTTTTTTTTTTTAATTATCATCAAGTCCTTGGAAGATGCCACGGCCGCTTGTATCCCAGTAAATGTTTGTAATATGAACGAATGAATGAATGAATGAATGAGTGAGTGACAGTTGGACGCGTTCCTATTAAGACTCGAGATGGACAGCCCTTTGGAGAGCAGGTCTGTCGAGGCTGAAGCCGCAGATTCCGGCTCTTTCTAGATTATATTTAGCTTTCATGGAAAACGCTGAGATCTCTGCCCACAAGCTATAGTGCTGACCCAGGCAACCATCTTTACAAATCCGTGACATTCGTTGCTGGAGAAACGGCATCGAAGTGCAGACTCATCACTTCTGAAAAATCAGTTCCGACCACAGACCTGCTGTGCCATTGTTTCCGTTTGTGAGATCAGAGGCAGACGTGAATACCCGCTTCTCCCTTTCTAGGGCACCAATCGCATTCCGATTTTTGTTTGGACGACTCTGTTCTATAACTAGAAAGTCCTTGGAGAGACAGAATCCGAAATGCTGATTTCTCACCCATGTGAACCAACCATCGAATCTCCGCTTTTTTGGGGGTTGAAATAGAACATGTGTACTTAGAAATACCTGGATCGTAAGTGTATAGATCAGTCGGTTTTCACACTGTGGACGTGTCCATGCGACTTGTACCCAGACGGAGATGTGGGACTTAACCAGCCACGCGGAATCCACCACCCCCACCCCTAACCGACCTCCCACAGGACAGACGCACTCTCGGCTCCAACCGCAGAGACGGGTTTTGCAAGAGTGACCCTGTTGTCGTGTGATGCTGGGATTCGTGTATTCTCGTCACTGCAGAACCCCCCACCGTGTCACTCTCCTGTCTCCTGACGGGCGTTTGGGTTGCTTCCGCTTGCTGGTCACTACTTCCTTCACTCCTGCTCGGCAGTTGATGTTCTATGCGAAAGTCGCTTTGCTTTGGGAGTAATATTCTTGATATCTGGACCGTTTGGCAGGAATGGAGCTCACGAGGGGTCACCGGTGACTCTCGCGTCTTAAGCCTCTCCCCGCAAACTGTGGACAGTTGGGCAGATCCTTGTGGCTGCTTGCGCTTCTGCGCTCAACTTCCTTTTTCTGTTGGTCCGTGCTTTGACTTCTCCGTCTGTCTCTCTCCTTTCAATCCAGTCTCCACACAAGATGAAGGAGTCCAGCCCGTTGAGCACTAGAAAAATCTGCGATAAGATGCACTTCCAGGCCATTCTCAGTGAATCTTCGGATGGGTTCAGCGACCAGTCGCCGACACCGGCCGGGGGGCGTCCTGTGCAGCCGCTTTTGGAGGAGAACAAGTCTCAGACAGAGATGCAGTTTGAGAATGATGAAGACATTGAGGCCTTGGGAGCCGCAGCCCCGCCCTTACCCACAGCCGAAGCCCCCAAACCGCTCTCTGCTGGCATAGCCTCGACAGCAGGCAAGACCGACTCTCTGGCCAGGAAAAAAGGTGCGGGGGCGGGGCTCCCGGCTCGGCCGGCCAGGTGGGCGCGGGCTCCGCACTTTCCCGCCATCCCCTGGACGGTTGAGAACGCAAGGTGGAAACTGAACCGTGACGTCTGTCGTGTTCAGTCTGTGGCCTTTGGCTGATATGTTAATTAGGTGGATCGAGTCACAGAGAATCAGATGTGAAGGGGGCCTTGGGGACCGGTTAGCGGACCCCTCATTTCACAGCTCAGCGTGCTGGGGCCCAGGGGGCTCAAGCCCTTTCTGCAGCCTCTGGGACTCCGCGGAAGAAGCTGGTTATTAAGCTGATCCTGGTCCCTTTCCTTTTGCCCCTAGTTCCTTTCTAGCACGTGACTCTTTTAAGCTTCTGCTTGTCACGGCTGAGATGACCATTTGTTTGTTTTGCCTGACTCCTGGACTAGAACATGCGCTCCACGAGATCAAGGATCTTTCTGGCCCGTTTTGCTAACAATAGCAGTCAGCACATAGTAGGTGCTCCATAAACCCTCGTTAAAGGCACACCAGCAGGGCGCATGTCAGGAGTGATGACGTCAAACCTCATCTTTTAGCCACTTGGCTTCATATAGTCTCCTGGATTTGTGTGAACTGGTGATGTCATTCTCCAGTGTGTTGATGGGGAAGTGAGTGCTTCACGAAAGCCTTATCACGAAGTAACGATGCTAATGGCTTTACCATCGCGACTGCTTGGTGCCCATCAGGCACTTCACAGATGGGCAGCTGAGGGTCAGCAAAGTTACGGAACGTGACCCAGGTCACACAGTTGGCGAGCGACGGTGGCACGCGTCGAGCCAGGCGCCCGCCTGCATTACGGCCATGCTGTACCGCTGACTTCCAACTGTGTGACTCGGGAGCCGTTCGGGCACTTGTGAGCACATTTGCACACTGTGCTTTAACGCCTTTCTGGAGACACTCAGGAGTCCATGGGGTGGTTTTTGGAAGAATGATGTTCTGACTTGACCCATTGACTCTTGTAGACAAACGAAGCAGACACCTTGGTGCCGACGGCGTCTACCTGGATGACCTCACAGATATGGATCCCGAGGTGGCTGCTCTGTATTTTCCCAAAAAGTAAAATTTCTCTTTATTCCTCATATCATTTCGTATAATCTGAATAGTAATCCGTGTGAGTCCACTTTTTCCTTCTATTTGACTGGAAAGTTAGAAAAGGCGGCGGGAGGCTCGCATTTCCCTGTGAAAAGCAACCAGTAAAGACTGCGGACTTTCTCTGCAGATGGAAGAGTGTGGATGTATCTGAGTGGCTGGCTTTCCACGTTCCGAGCAGGAGCGCAGGCACAGGGCTGTGTACCCTGATGACACCGGTTGGGTCGCAGTGCTCACTGGCCCACAACCCAAACCCACAGCGAGGCGTGGGCAGCTGCCACGCTCTCCCCCTCTAGGAAAGGGGTCTCCCCGGCCCCTTGGGGGTCTATCTTTAGTTCTCCCGTGATCTGCAGAGGAGGCCAGCCCCTTGCAGGGCACACACACAGAACTGCAGCCTCCTAGGACAGTTGGTTCATCTCACTAGGGTTTGGGAGGGGAGACAGGGAGATACAATAGGAAAAAATAACGGTCTCTCCTAAGGTGATTGGTTTAGCTTGTCTGTTTGTCATGTGCTTTAATGAACAGCCTGCCCCCTGGTGGTCGTTTGCTGCTCCGAGGGGTGGCAGGTTGCTGGAGTGAGTCATCTAGTGTCCGCGTGAGACCTAGGCGAGGAAAAAACCCTCAGGACACCTTCTCTTCTTCCTGCTTCCAGCGGGGACCCTGCCGGGCTCCCCAAACACGCCGACAGTGGAGCCCGGTCTGCCAACCAGTCCCCTCAGTCCGTGGGCAGTTCCGGCATCGACAGTGGCGTGGAGAGCACCTCGGACGGCCTGCGGGACCTGCCGTCCATCGCCATCTCGCTCTGTGGGGGCCTCAGCGACAACCGGGAGATCACCAAAGGTACTGGCCGGGCGCGGGGCTGGTCTTCAAGCCAAGAGCGCCCTCGTGTGGCAGCTGGTCAGAACGGCCAGAAGCTTGGGCTTCTGTACGGAGCTCACTCCCGTCAGAAGTCACTTTCACTGTGTGGCTAATGACAGCACGAAAGACAGCACTCGTTGCTCACGAGCCGCATGTTGCTGGCTTGCACTTGGCTGACCTATGCGTTCTCTTGTTCACACATGGCTTCAGGCAGAACAAGGCCCTTGGGGTCACTTGTTGCCAGGCGCCTTTGCTGAGCATGGTATGTGTCTTCTGGCCCCGCCCGTGCCAGCCCTGTGGAGCTGTGGGAGCCTGCAGCCCAGAGGGGCCGGCAGTATGATGAGAGCAGAGCACAGCGTTGGCAGGGTGCAGAAACGCGGTGGGCTCTTAGCGGACGGAGGGGCGCTTCCCAGTTGGATCTGAAGGATGCTCTTAGGGTTGGCTTGGGGGATGAATGAATTCATAGCATCCATCATCTTGGTAAAGTGATTTCCCAGTGTCTCGTGATAGTCACATGGCGAGGTGGCCCAGGACCCCTGATTGATGCTGCCAACCATGACCCATGATGGTCTGAAGTTATAGCAGGGAGTGGGGCGAGGGCGTGTGCTTCCTCCTGCCACTCAGGAGCCCCGACCTTCCCTTCCTGCCCCGAGAGGCCGTCCTAGACTCCTGTCTCCATTCTGAAGTCCATTCTGGATTTCTTCTTGTGCAGAGACTGGGCCCCTTATTCTGGCATCTGTTCAGCTCATTCATCACCCTGCTGATGAACAAAACCAAGGTTGCCTCCTGGCCCTGTGGCCTTCCCTCCCACTCTGCATGTGCTGGGACTGGGTCAGCCACTGTGCCTGCAGGTGACAGTGGTCAGAATCCCACCTGCTGA
Source organism: Pteropus medius (assembly GCF_902729225.1). NCBI lineage: Eukaryota > Metazoa > Chordata > Mammalia > Chiroptera > Pteropodidae > Pteropus > Pteropus medius. The sequence goes on along the minus strand of NW_024349800.1, from coordinate 60,012,806 downwards.
TGTTGAGTGAGCCCTTGTCTAGGCAGGACACTGAGCTTCTGTTCAAGATCTCACCATCTGCACAGGGGGAACTAGGGCGTGGGGAGACTAATTACAAGGTCGCACAATGAATGCAACTTAAACTGAGGTCGCCTGGTCTCCCGGCCCTGCTTATTCATCTTCAGCGGATACGCGTTTGCCGTATTTTCCACACACCTGCCCTCTGCGTCAATGCATGTGCCCTGAGTTAGGGTACGCCCCTCCCGCCCCCCGCCACATCCTCAGACTGCCCAGCCTTCCTGCCTGGATGCTGCCCCCAAACAGACCGAAGCTCTCTTTACAAATGCATCATAAGAATCGTTTGCACAGTCGGAATCTATAAACTCCTTGAAAACTTACCTGTGGACACGAGTGAGTGAAAATAGGCCTATTTTTTTTAACCAGATTTTTCTTACATTCCCCCACTCCCCTGTGGTTCTTTCACAGATGCGTTTTTGGAGCAAGCCGTGTCATACCAACAGTTCGTGGACAACCCTGCCCTCATCGATGACCCCCATCTTGTGGTGAAGATCGGGAACAAGTACGTTTCTCTTGAGGGCCGTCCTGGCAATCACGTGATACCCTTTCAGCTTCAGTTTTTCAAATTCAGAGACCTAGACAGTCAACCTTAGAAGTTGTTTTATGTATTTGCATTTTATTTTATTTAAGTCTCTGTTAAAATCGATTATTGTCAGTTCACTATTGGCAAAATGCAATGTTGCGAGGTAGACGGTAGGTTGATGTAACTATTGATCTTGTGGATTTTGATACCCATCTGCCCCAGATTTCATGCTGGAACGTGGAAGGTCACGGGCCCGTGGGACTGTGGCCCAGGGGTAACAGCATCGACTGCGCGTCCACCCCTGAAACCTTCCTCGCGTGAGGTCGAGGGAAGTGCAGGGTCTTTGTAGACTGTCGGCGAACTTTTCCCCCCAAGAGGCAGTCATGGAGGTTTATGCATCAACTAACTTAGGGTTAGCTAGTGGCCTTTTCCCTGGAAGCGTGGCCACGAAGGCCACAGCATATTGGTGGCTTGATACACGGTGGAGCTTGGGCTGCTCTCCAGCTGGCTGCAGGGGTCCCGTCGCCTCTGACTGGCTGTGCTGCTGCTTCTGCGGCTGCTTGTCCCCGTGTGGACACGGCGGGGTTAGCTGGAGAGGGTGGGACTTAGGGGAGGGCTGGGGGTGTAGGCTACAGTGTTGGGCTCTTTAAGGGCCCTGCTGGAGTTCTGGAACTTTCCATGACACACCTCATGACATTGGAAAGACTTCAGTCTGACCTTTGGTCTTTTGACCTTTACTTCATTGCTTCCTGTCAGGTACTACAACTGGACGACAGCAGCGCCGCTGCTCCTGGCGATGCAGGCCTTCCAGAAGCCTTTGCCAAAGGTGAGCTTTACCCAGGAAGAAAAGCGGACAAAAGTGATGGACAGATTCCACCATTGAAAGTGGGGGGTTGAAATTTTATTTTAAAAACCACAAAGTCAGCTACAACTGTGCTCTTTCCAAGTTCACGAGTCCAAACGTCAGGGGTTCCGCATCTGTCTGCCTTGTGCCTCTTGCACCTTGAACGTCCCCTCCCCTCCCGCTACTCAAGGCAGACCCTGCCACTTGTGGCCGTGCCGGATCTGGTCCTGCCTCCTCCAGGGTTCCTTCCCCAGCACCCGCCGTGCCGGGGTCACAGGCGGGGTCAGAGCAGACGGATGCCCGATGTCAGAGCCCGGGGATGACGAGGGGAGGGGGCGGGGGGCGGCACACCGGATGCCAGGCCGCTCAGCCGGGAAGCGAGCCCCGGGCCTGCGTGGCCAAGGAGCGGCGAGTGCGGGGCCCAGCCGCTCCCAGCTGCACGTGAGAGCAGGCGAGTGGCCGCGAGGAAGGGGCACAGGGAGAGGGCGGAAGCCCCACGGCAGTCACTGCGCCCTCATCGTCCCCCCGAAGGTTCACTGAGCACTCGGCCAGGAGCTGCTCATTGTTTCAATGCCGCGTCCTCCTACACGCGCTTTCTGCTGCAGAGATGCTGTCTTAATGCTCATGTCCTTTGTTCACTCAGCGAGTGCTTCGCACAGCTTCGGGCGTGTAGTCTGTCAGATGGTCCCCATCCCCGAGGTTCCCGAAGGTCTAATTCGGCATTGTTGAGTGTGTGTGCGCTCCTCTCTGGTTGTGTGTGTATGTGTGTGTGTGTATGTGTGTGTGTGTGCGCGTGCGCGTGCGGTGTGTATGCGTGTGTTGGGATTTGGGGTCGTGGCCACGTCTTCGGGGGCCCTTTATCTGTGACTGTTCCCTGTACGCCGGTGGGGTTGTGCTTTCCCGCATGGGTTTTGTTTTGTCCCTGCCAGGCTCCTCATGGTGTCCACAGCCTGGGACAGAGCTTTATGATACATGTTTCCGCTCCCAGTGCCATGGAAATACTGCTATAGGATTTAGTTCACAGCGAAGGAAGCACACGCTGCTCCTAAATGCAAAGAAACTTGTCTTTGTGATATGCATCCTAAAGCTTTTTACAAGTTGTCGATAATTTTTTGACCGTTTATCGTGTTTTTCTCATATATAATTATATTTATAGTTAGAATTTTTCAGTCCTTTATGACTGTTGGGTTTTGTGTTACACTTGGAACGGCCCTGCTTCCCCATTTCCAAAACTTGTGAAAAGGCACCCTGCTCCTCTTCTAGTACTTTCTTAAATCTTTGATGCATCTAGTTTTTATTTGGAGACTAATGGGTGAGGTATCGTGAACCAAATCACCTTTTTCCCAGCTGGTTATTGAATCAGGATACTTTGGTTGCCGGAAACAGAGTAACTACAGGTGACTTAAATAATAGGGGTTTATTATCATGTAAAAATCTTAGAGGTTGATAGTTGCAGGCTTGACGGATTCGGGTCAGCTTCTCTGTGGTTTCCTTGGCTTTCCCTTGGTGATCACAAGGTCCCTTCGTGACCACACGTCATCTCATACAACCACATCCAAAACAGGAAGGACAGAGGCTGGCTTCTCACAGTTCATTGGCCACAACTAGGTCACATGACCACCTCCAGACCAGTCGCTGGCAAGACAGTGGAATGACTGTGAATGGTGTAGACCAGTGGAGGTTCAGCCTTGCACTGAGCCCGCCTTCCCGGAACATCTCGTATAGTTGATTCTTGAACCGAGTTCTGGATGTGTTGGCAAGAAAGAAAGGGGACAGCGACCAAGGTGGCATCGCTGCCTAATTATCCCAGTACCTTTAGTTAATGAACTCTTGCCCCGCCCCCTACCCCCCAACAGGCAATTACAACTTTAGCAGTTATTACATTTCTCTGTGAATGTGTGAATGTAGATTTATTTCTGGACTTTTCTGTTCTGTTACTACTTTTGCTCCTGTACCAACTCTGCATTCTTTTAATTGCTGTAGTTTTAAATATATTCTAATACGTAATAAGGCTTGTGCCTTCTTATTACTCATCCGTCTGAGAATTTTCTTGGCTATTTTTGTTTGTTTTTCCAGTGAACTTTAGAATCAGTTTGTCTAGGTTTTTTTTTGTTTTTTTAATTATTGGGGTTTTATTGCATTTATGGATGAATTAGGAGGGGATGGGTCATGGACATCTTTATGGATTGTCTCATTCATGAACCAGGGTTGTGTGGTTTGTACTTTCGTATATTCAGGCTTTCCTTTGTCTCAGGTAGAGGTATTTTTAAATGATAACAAGAAGCACACATCAGGCTAAATGTGTGAATTATTTATCTTTCTTCTGACCTGCAACCTGTTGGGTTGAAAGACTAAATCTTTCTTTCTGGTTAGCTGATGTGTCAGCTACCCGATAGTTCTATGACCCAAGGAAGGGGAATTAGATAGCGTTTCCTTGGGACTGGAGTTAGCCTCAAGATAGATATTTTGTTCTTTGCAAATACTTAGAAATTATTAGTTCACATTTAATCTTCTCTCATCAAACTTTCATTTATTTAGAGAAAGAGTATGAATTTTCTTTTTAGCACTTGAGATTTTAAGTACATCTATTAATATTCCACTTGTCAAAATTTGGAAATTTACATTTACTAAAAACATCCTGTGCGTTTTACTTTTTGTTTAAGACTTTTTTACCCTATACTCCATATCGATCATTTCTTTTTTTATAATCATCATATTGAAAGTAACAATATCTTAACCAGTAAGCCACTTTAATTTGAAAACTTCTGGTCTTACTAATCACTAATGATTTTCAATGCTTTCTTTTTTTGTTGTTGTGTTGTATTTTTTTTTTTTTGGTTGTTGTTTGTTTATTTCTTTAACATACTCTTAAGTCATCATGCTTAAGTTACCTTAATTTAATTTTGGACGCCATTAGGTTTTGCTTTTCGAAAATTTTTAATTCGCAAATAGTATGTTGGTGTTTTCTGTTGATTATTATTTTTTTAAATCTTACTTTAATTTGCATGTGTATGTCTTTTGGTTTGAATGTGCTAAGTTGATCTTTTTTTGGTTCCATTATTTATGTTCCCATCCATTTAAAACAGGCCACGGTGGACTCTATCATGAGGGATAAGATGCCCAGAAAGGGAGGAAGATGGTGGTTTTCATGGAGGGGAAGAAATACCACAATCAAGGAGGTAAGCATGGAAAACAAGAGTGTTTCTGCTTAGCTCAGTAAACATTTGGGTTTTGCGAGGCAGAGTTTTTTCCAGCTCTTATGTCGGAGGACTAAGCATACGCCGTAACACTGAGTTTACAGGGGCCAGCTCTGCCTCAGGGTAGGGAAAGCACTGCGGAATGGGGGGGAGGGTGGGAGAAGGGTCTGGAAGGGCGATCGGAGAGCTGGGTTCACTGCCTTGCTCTGTCACCTCTCAGCTCGGAGACTGTGGTCGGGGCGCTCTTCCCGTGGAAGGCCTCTTCATCCCTAAGAGGAAGGGATTCCACTTGGTAGTTCAAACTATTATTTTTTGAGTTAAATGTTTTCCTTTTGCTTGTGAGGGTCATTTTAATGAGGCACACTGACAGCTGCAGACTCATCGTCCGTAGTCACGTCACTTCAGTGGCACGTTTGAACGTACATGGCTTTGCTTTCCACTTCCGGAAATGCCTGGGATTTTTTTCATGTCTTTATCTCCCCCCAGTTCTTGAAGCGTTTTCTTTGTTTGGCACTGATGCCACTCTGTCCACCTGGCTTTCCTCCTCTGGCTCTGCCCCCTGTAAGGGACCCTCCAGGGTTGTCTCGGGGTGTCTCTTCTGCTTTGACTGCCTGCTTCTCCCTCGGCACCCTCACCCATGCCCATGCGATGGCCCCTTTTTAAATTTCCAGACCAGGCATTCTTTTGTGTCCTGTGTCTGTCCACCGGATAGCCAGCCACACGGACGCCTCCATGCGAATGCTTCAGGAAACCCCAAACTTGTCATCTTCAAAACGGAACTCGTCATTTTCTTGTGAATTTCTTCGCTGGATCGTAGTTGGGAATGGTGCCACCGTCCTTCCATGGGACAGACACTTCCTTTTTCCTCGCCTCTCACGTTCAGTCCATCGCCGAGTCCTGTCATTTGCCATCCTAAACGTTTCTCAGACTGCATTTCTCCGCGGCTCCGGCCGCACAGAGCGAGGCTTCCGTCACCTCTCCCGGGACTGCTTCCCCACGGACCATGCCCACTCTTCATTCTCTCCACTATAGTTCCACTGGTCTTTTTAGGGTACTGGTCCAGTTTCTGTTACTCCTGCTCGAAAGCCCTCGCTGAGTTTCCGGGGTTCTTGACTAAGACCAGTACCCTGAATGTGGTCGCAGGACTTGTGTGCCCTCCTCCCTGCCCTCCTCCCTGGCCTCGTCTTTTGCCGTTTTTCCCCTGCCCTCTGTGCTTCGGTTCCACTGGCCAAAGCACATTCTACCCCAGGATCTTTGCATATGATATTTTCTCTTAGTGCCCTCGGGACCCCTCTCATTCCTCTTCATTAACTAGCATCTCAAATGGCCTTTTCTCTGCAGGTTAATTTGGTCTGTCTTTCCCTGCACCCGTAGCCCTGCCTGCGAACTTTTCCTTCCTAAAGTTTGCCGGAGTTTGTAATTGTTCACATATTGGTGTGACTATTCCATTAACATATCTTTCCCCTCCAGACCCTAAACTCCACGAAGGCCGAGACCGTGTGTAGCTCTGATTCCTGGGTGTTCCTGGGTGTCCCTGGTGTCCACATTTTGGACCTGGAGCAGGGGCTTGGCAGATATTTGTTGAAAGAATGAGGATTACTTTTGGAATGTAGTCTAAAGAAACCCTAAGGGCAATAGTCAAGCTGATTATTATAACTATAAAAGAACCCCCCAGGCAAGCTCCATTTATTTATTCCACTCCGTTGGAAGGATTTTATCAAGATGAAAGCGTTCTTTCACATTTTCTGTTAGCATACTTGAGTTTTGCAGGATCGTCCCATTATTTTCAAGGGGTATAAACAAGTTAGAGCATAAAGGACCTTTTTTAGTTCCCTAACTAGGGAACGGAATGTTCTAGGATTTAGGCACAGGGCTATTTCAAAGACCTACTTATTGTAGAATATTCCAGTCCTCACCAGTTTGGATGGAGGGGAATGCCGGCATGAAATAAGAAACAGTTATAAAATTAAATATTTCTTAAAAAAAGAAACACCGTGAAATACATCTATTTCAATTCGATATATATTTTTGAACTAGTCTGATAAAGAATTGTTAATAGCGGTGGCTAAGTTACCTGTTTCAATAAATAGATTCAAAATTACCAGGCATGTTCCCACGTCACTTATTTGTGTGCTTGTGACAAACTAAAGAATGTTTGAGAACAGCTCGTACTCCTCATTTGTTAAGACGGTTGCTCTGTTACGGTGTTTATATTGCTCACTTTCTTTATTAAACATTAGAGACGTTAACCTGCCTCCTGAGCAAATGGCCACAGATAATGAGATTAATTGTGGAGACTTCATCCATTGACACTTGTGTCTGGCCCCGGGTGGCGTCCCGTGTTCCATGGGGCTGGCGGCTGTCTTCCTCCTCCCCGGCCTGCTGTGGGCCCGGCTCTGTGTTTCTGGGTAGCATCTCTGCAACCCCCACGGCAGGGCTAGGAGAGGGAGGTCATCAGCCCCGTTTTACAGGCGGGGAAACAAGGCTCCGAAAGGTCCCACGACTTGTCCCAGGACCCTACGTGAGGATGGCGGGGCTGAGTCCAGGCCTCTTAGCATGCCACGGTTCTTCCAGTACCTCCGAGCAGCCTTCGCTGTTAAGACACTGCAGCGCTGAGAACGAGAATGTGTCCACGTTTTCCCAAGCAAAATATGGTGTGAAAATATTTCCAGGCATTTCTATCAGCAGTTATAAGAAAATATTTTGAAAGCCCTTGAGTATCCAAGCAGCCCTTGCTGAAGCATCTGCATAAAGCTACACTGATTATGACGTTTGGTTTGGTGCCACAAACACTTAAGGAAAACAGACTTATTTCTGTCAAAAATATTTCTCAGCTTAATTGTATACTTCTCAGCAAAGGAGTAACAAGGCCCTGCCTTCCCTGGGTGGCGTGCTGGTCGGGGAGGCATTTGGGGCCCCGCCCTGGGCTTTGGGGGAGCCCATCGCAGAACCCTAGCTGTCGCTCAGGTACCCCTCTTCGGTGCACCCCTGACCCTTTCTCTTCTTCTCCAGGAAAGTAAGCCAGAGCAGTGCTTGCCTGGGCAGAGCCACAGTACCGGGGAGCAACCATCACAGCTCAGCATGGCCACCAGGTACAGTACCCGCCAGCCTGGGGTGTGGCCGTTCCTTCCTATGCCCGAGGTCATGGCACAGGCCGGGCAGATGGGGTTCACCAAACAGCATGGGCCTTGGACCCAGGCGGGTTGCAGACCTGGGTTCCAACCCCGGCTCTGTCATTTACTCGATGACCTGGGGCAGCTGAATTTGGCTTCCCATTAATGAAATGGGGGCAGTCCCTCCCGTGGACCTCTTCTCTCCTGTAAATGCGAGGCTTAGATGCTAACGTAACTAGAGGCCTTCTCGTGGTCTCGCACGTGGTAGCCCTCCCCATACAGAAGACAGAGGTCATAGTGACGGCGATGGTGGTGGTTAGCAATAGCCTTAATAGCAACCTGGACATAAGTTCCCCTTCTGAAGACACCTGCCTTTCTCTGTAGTTTACATACTTACCGGGACTTGTGTTACTTTCCAAGAATGGGTATGGACTCATGTGAACTCGGCATAGGACACAGTAGATTTTGATGCTACCCGTCAACGTTTGTAGCGTTCCGCCTCAGGTTTATCCGTTTGGGATCTGGGGTAACTACGCTGAGGGCAATGCCACCATCACCCACGAATCATGGTGTCGATGCCACGTGTTGACGACGAGCAGAGATCGCACCTTTCACCTGTTACCTGGCCTTTGCCGTGTCCCTGGGCCGAGGAAACCCAGGACTGCAGATTATGCTGACAAAATGATTGAAGACACAATGTGAATTGTATCATCTTTGTACCTGGGAGGCCGAGCTAGTGCCTAAATGTCTTTGAGCTGTTACCAAACGGTGGAGATTCTGCCAACATATTGTTGATTCACAGGCGACGTGGCTTAGCTTTCAAGTCCTCAGCCTCTTGGCCAAGTCTCTCTATCGTAAACTATTTTATTTCTAAAATTCGCTGTTAGAAGTAGAAATGCAGGTGGGTAGCAAGTAGGAAACAGTCTGATCTCTCTGCGAAGGGTGTGCAGGTCCCGATCAAACGATCTTTGAAGATGACTCTGAGTGGCCTGCCCGCTCCCGGCGGGCGCGTTCCTGGGGGCTACTCTTTCTGTTCTCTGTGCTGGCGCCCCGGTCCCCCGGCCCCCACCCATCCACACGCGGACGGGGAGCAGGGCTGACAGCCTTTCCCCTTCCTACTCTGGGGCAGGGCCCTCAAACATGATTATCTGGATGCTTTCCTAGCAAGAATTTTGAGTTTGGCTTTGAGCGGGCTCGGGAGGGAGATGGGAGACACGTTCAAGATGGAGCACAGGCGAAGGCCGTGCAGCCCTTGGAAGGGGACACACAAAGCATGCGGAAGGAGGCAGCGATTTCGGGAGGTGGCCATTTACTCCCGTTAGAGGCAGGCAGCAGGCTGCGAACAGCGCACTTTGGAGTCAGGCAGACTTTGGAGTCAGGCAGATCTGGCTTGGAGACCTGGCTTGGAGCAAACTCCTTCCCGTGTCCAGGCAGAGGAACAAGTGTGACGTGCAGAGTGGCCGGGGGAGGCTGCACAGGAGATAATCAATGCCACAAGGGGGCGGGGGTGGGGAGGGGACGCAAGCAAAGATGCTGACCTGTCTGTCTGAGCCAATTTAAAGCAGCACGTTAGCTACACTAGAAATGTCCTGCTCTCCTGGAATTCTCTGTCCTGGCAGTAATTTCCAAGCACGAGAGGCAGCACAGCAAGACGTAAGAGCAGGGGCTTTGTCATCCTCCTCTGTGTGATCTTTGGCGGCTTCGTCAGCCCCTCAGCGTCTCCTCCTCCATCTGGGAAATGGGGATAAGAGTGACCCCAGCACTGCAGACGCTGGCCCGTCGACACCCCAAACAGCTTCCTGGGAAAGGCGATGGGGATCGCAGACCCCAGCAGGGCCTCGGGGGGTGTGCCTGTGGCGGCTGTGTGACGACATGCAGGAGGCTGGTTCTGTGGTGACTTGGGGGACATGTGCTCATCCTAACGGACCAGTTTCAGATGTTTTAAGATATACTCCGAGATATGGCCAAACGTGGGATGTCTGCCCCAATTCGGCCTGCGACCTGCCCGTCTTAGACCTAGAGGAAGATGGGCCTGAGGCTCCAAGAGTTTTGAAAGGGATAGATCATGATGGCAGCTGGTGCAGGGCCCTGCACACAGGGGACCCGGTTCCAACACTGTTGCTCTCCCCCGTGCCAGCAGCGACACGGAGGGCCCGGGAGACGCCCCTGCAGCTCTCCCCAGTTGGGACGTCAGCAGGGCCTGGTGTCTCCGAAGCGTTTGAACTTTCTGGTTCTTACCGGATACAGTCCTATTCAACGTTAACAAAAACGCTTTTCCCAGTTAAATAGTTTAAGACTAATAATCACCATTCTGAATTTGTCACACCACACCTCTTTATTAAGCCCGAAGAATGAAAAATGAGTCTTGTGAATAGAGATTGAGATTTTGGAAAGTTTTTAATATAAAGTTCTGTTCGAGAAATGTAAATCTTTTAATTTTTACTGGCACCTTAGACTTTTTAGTCTCCTAATTAGATTCATACCAGTGACTAAAAAAAAGACGTAGGAGGGCTTTCTTCACTGACAGCCTTGATTGACAGAACAGTCCCCGAAGTCTCATAATTGAGCAAACAGCTTGTCACCATACGAGTCATTAAAATACCATTTGAAAAGTGTACACTGTGACAAGTGCTAACTTATATGTTGTTCACAGCTATAGACTTTCAGGCGAGATGAATCCTTTTGTTTTGTTTGTGGCTTCCTGCCATGCGGTAAAGTGAGCAGCATTTAAGGAGCCTGCGTCGCAGGAGTCGGGGGTGGGGCCTCGGGGGTGGGGCCTCGGGCGCGAGGGCGGTGAGCGCGGGTCGGGGTCCGCGGGCCCACCAGTGACCGTGTGCTCGCCCGCAGCCAGGGCGACCCGCAGCCAACTGTGCGGCTCCCACGTTCGCTCTCGTATGTGTTTCCCTTTCTGTGTTCCCTCAAACACGGCATCCTGTGCAGATTCTGTTTTTTTTTTTTAAAGCAGCAGATGGAAATACCAGCCATTCTGCCGTGCTTCCGCACCCGGCCAGTGGAGAGGCACGCGTCAATCTGTTGTCACCGAGAGCTCTAGTTCACATTTGGATCTCGTTTTACCCCAAACTGTTTGGCTGGAATGTAAACATTTTCCGATTCCTCGAGGGGCCCTGTCACCGCGTGCCCTTCGGTTCCCACCTGGTCGCTCGGCGGGCGCTTGGCCCCGGGACGGAGTCCCCCCGTCTGGCTGGAAGCCTCTGGGTTGCTGGTTCGGGAGGACCGGCACTGGTCATAGGACCCGCGGGGGCCAGCCCTGGGGAGGGCTCCGGTTGGACCGTGTCCTCTCACAGATGAGCCACTGAGGCCCGGGGAGGAATTTTCTCGTGTGAGAGCTTCGCTGGGACTCGCGTCTCCCTGCCCGTTGTCTGCCTGCACGTTGAGATTTTTGGTGATTGGGAAGCAGCCTGTTGCTCTGCATTTAAAGATAAGGAAAATTGAGCCTGAAAGAAAAGAGGTGATTTGTGCAAAGCAGCACAGCCTGAAGCTCCGCGGGGCTCCGCCCCCTGACTGCCGTGCCGTCTCCACTCTGTAAAGCTGGTGACAGTGTCACGGCTGTGGATTCATCCACATGTGGCCCAGCCCCGCCACAGGCTCTAAGCCAACCAGGATTCTGACCTACGGCTCGTCCACCAGGGCCGGGTCTGCGACTCCGGGCCAGGTGGTCCTGTGCGGCCCCCAGGCCCCCGGTCCAGGTGCTCCTGTGGCGACCTGGGCTTTCGTGCCGCAGCCTGGTCCTGCCGTGTTCTCACCGTGTGGACAGAAAGCCTGGGAAAGCAGGGCCCAGTTACGTGGACAACACCCAGCACAGCGCGAGTTAGTGCTGCTTCAGTAGGCTCCGGTCCACCAGCCCGCAGCCCGCAGCCCGCAGCCGCCCCTCCTGGGACTGGGGGAGCAGGCGCTCGGCGGGGGGCAGCCCATTCCACACACGGGAAGAGGTGGTAGAAATAACACAGACATAGGGGTGCTGCATCTCAGTGTCCCCTAGTTCATCTCCCCTAGTTCGGGGCAGTACCGGATTGTAGAAACCGCTTCTGGACTGAACACACGGAGTGAGCAATGAGTTGATGCGGGTAGCTGGTCATTAAAGGTGAAGGGCAGGGTGGGGGCAGTGGACTCAAGTAATTGGGAGGTGAGAGCTTGTGGAGGGAACAGGAAGATTCTGCTCTTGTTCAGAGTCCCATGCAGGGGTGTGGAAGGAAGCCTCAAGGGCAGGCGCAGGGTGTGTGGAGGAAGCCTCACGGGCAGGTGCGTGCAGGGGTGTGTGGAGGAAGCCTTGTGGGCGGGTGTGTGGAGGAAGCCTCGCGGGCAGGCATGCGCCCGAGGAGGCGGGCTGTGCCCACTTGGGGGGCCACCCAGCCTTTTCCATTTGGCCTAACAAACATTTGTTAAGTGCTTTAAAATATTTTTTAAAAATAATAGTCCTGGGAAGCAGAGCTAGTGCTGTTGGGCTGGGGATTAAAACCCACAGCAGGATTTTAATCTTGAGAGCAGCTAATTACTGAGATGCTTTATACAAACTATTTAAAGAAAATGAGCCTACTTCCCACCTGCACGTCCCAGCCTGCCACCAAACGGGACAGTCAGCAGAGCCCAGAGTGTCTGCGGATTGTGTGCAGGCAGCTCGGGCGGCCCCTGATCGGGGATCCCAGCGGAGGCCTGGCGAGTCTCCCTGGTCACGGTGCGTTGGTGAGTCCTAGAGCACCCTGGTTCTTTGGAATTGCGGGTTTGGAGAGGTAGATGCAGGGAGCTGATCAGCTGGACGTATAGAGAGTTGGACTCCTTGTGCTTGGTCCTCGGAGTTTGTGACATCCTTCCAGGCAAGGAGGGTCTCTAACCCTGCTCGTCAGGAAGACGAGCCTCTCGGTTTAGGGTAGAGTGACGACAGCCGGTGAACAGAGCCGGGAGTGGGGAGAGGCCACCCTGCCGAACAACGCAAGGGCCGTGTGAATGGGCCGTGGTGGCCTGTGCTGAATGGCCACCCAAGAGACAGCTCGGGAGACACCCGAGTGACCGTGATTCCGGCCTAGTGCATTTCTCGTGGCCACCCAGACGCATTGCCTAATTGATGATGACGCCCCGTGTGTTCCAGAATAAAGCACGAATCATCCTCCAGTGATGACGAGCACGCAGCTGCCAAGCCGTCGAGTGCCAGCCACCTCCCGCTGCTGTCCAGCGTCGGCTACAAGAAGACGCTCCGGCTCACGTCGGAGCAGCTGGTGAGTGGCCTCTCCTTGCTCATCTGTGGGCTCTGGCCGAGACGCAGCCCCCCGGACTCGGGCGGGCGGTGGTCTGGGCACCCCTCCTGCTCTCTGGCTCCCACTTGGGCACCCCAGAGTGCTGGCCACCCTCTGGCCACCCTGCCTCCGCCCTGGTACCCCACGTTTCCACCTTGACGTCAGCACCTGGCCAGGCGGGGTCCACGGCATCACCACCTCCCCCACCCCCGACTTCTGCCGTGGCCCTGGGACCCAGTTCTCAGGTGTCCGAGGAGGGCGACCCCACGGCTCTGACGAGTCCTGACGTGTGAACGCCCCGTCGACCAGAACCTGGCAGGGCCGCTTCCACTTTCAGGGAGATGTTCGTTAACTCAGATGCGTCTCCTGCCCTGGGGGGCGCCAGTGCTCGTGGTGGGACGGAGAGAATGTGGGGGGCGCGGCCCTCCATTCCCCGGACCGCTGCCTGTGAGCGGCTGTGAGCACGGGTCCCAGGCTCAGCCGGGATGCTGTGCGATGCCGAGAGATGGACGGGCCCAGGCGCCCGTGTGATGCCATGAGCGCCACCCTGCGGCCTGGCCGAGGCGGTGCGGCTGGGTGGCTCCGCCCAGCGACACCGGGGGCACCTGGCGTCACTTCCCTGGGTCCAGACGACACACCTGTGGACGTGGGGTGCGCCTGGTGCCTGAGACTGCGCACTCCCGCTTTGTGTCAGTCTGAAAGCCACTGAAACTCGGTTCCTCAGGGAACGTGTTGTTACGATCGTCTCCCCGGGTGTCGCCCCTCGTAGTCGGGGGTGGGAGAGTGAGTGTGTCCCGTTCTGAAACCGAGATTGATTTTGCCGCATCTGGGAGCCTGTCACTTAACCCTCTGATGACGCCCATCCAGAAATGAAGGGGCCCCTTAGCGTCACCTCAGGGTGCAGGAGGCTGGTGCAGGAGGTGCGAGCTGCATCACCGGTGCAGGGTGCAGGGTGCAGGGTGCCCAGGCCTCGGCGAGAACCCTCCTCATCCAGAGCGCGATGGGGACAAAGCACCCGTATTAGTAGCCTAGGGCTGCAAGACATGCAAAATCCTCGTGCCGCTTCTGACAGCGTGGAGAAGCCGGTGAACTCCCCCGTCCGGACCTTGCCCCCGAGGACACGTAGCTGGTGTTTTTCAGAAAAGCTTGAAGCTGAAGAATGGCCCCAATGACGTGGTTTTCAGCGTCACCACGCAGTACCAAGGCACGTGTCGCTGCGAAGGCACCATCTATTTGTGGAACTGGGACGATAAAGTCATCATTTCTGACATCGATGGGACGATCACTAGGTAGGTCCGGCCAGCCCGGGCCGCGGGGGCGTCCTGACCTGGGGCCTGCACTCAGTGGCTTTCTGTGGCACGGGGGGCTCTTGCCGCTCAGGTGCTGGGCAGAGGAGCCGCCCACCAGGCCCTCAGCCCTTGGACCCAGCAGCTGGCGTTGGGGCTCGCCGGGCGTTGCCGCCTGGGGTGTCGGCTCCCCAGGCTCGTGCGCACGTGTTCTGAGCGGCCTCCTCACTTCGATCTAGCGAGTCAAGGACTCGCTACGTGAGCAGATGGCAGGCGCCCGCTCGTGGATTAGCGTGTCCCTTCGCGAGCCTTCCCTTTTGCTTGCTTTAGTTTTGGGCTTGCCATCCAGACGGTGAGTCGTGGGTCCTGTCGGCATTTTTTTTGGAGGCATTTGCGATGCGCCGAACTGGAAGGGACATCGTGCTCCTCGTGCGGTGCCCTCTCCACGGCGCTTGTCTCGTTTCCGTCCTCTTCAGATCGGATACTCTCGGCCACATTCTGCCCACCCTTGGGAAGGACTGGACCCACCAGGGCATCGCTAAGCTGTACCATAAAGTGAGCCAGTAAGTACAGGCGCCAGCCCGGCCCGCGGCGCTCCGCACGTGGCTCTTGGCCGCCGGCGTGGCTCCGTGGCCGGCCGCACCTCAACCAGGGCTGGCGGCAGGGGGCGCCGTGGGGAATCCTGAGCACAGGGTGAATCCCACCAACTGCAAATGCAAATTCAGTACCGGGAGACAAGAAAGGAAGTGATAAATGAATCAAAAATCGATGGAGAGAGAAGGAGGCGGCACCGTTAGGGGAGGGACGGGGTTTAGTTCCTACCGAGGAAAGGCAGAGATGATCGGGTGGAGAAATCATAGTCTGCTATGCGCCAAGCGATTTACTGTAGGCTAAAAGGGCACAGATTCCGGGTGGGATGTAGCTGCGGCGCCGGCCCAGGGGGGTGGGGTGGGGGTGAGGGGCAACCGGCACATCCGCCCACCTGGTCTGGGGAGCGCCCCGCTGAGTGGCCAGCAGGCAGGACAGCCCCTTGGTGGAGGTGGGAGGGTAGGGGCAGAGCCGCGGTCCTCTGTCGGGCACGGGTGTTACTCCGCTTGGATCCGACAGTAATCCTGAAAAGCGAGTGAAGTTTCTGTGTCTAGACAAGTGAACTAAACTCAGAGTTGAAGTGATTTGTGCAAATTCCCGAAGCCACTAATGGGCAGAACGCATGGAAACCCTGGTCGGCCCAGCTGCGGGTCCACTGCTTCTGCTCTCGTTCGTCCGGGGTCCAGAGTCCATCGTCCCCTCCCCCCACACCGGCTTGCGCTTAGTCACACTTTCTCCACTCTTCCGTGGACCAGTCTCCCACGTCGGTGAAACCCGCAACACCTTCTGTTCTCCAGCCAGTTAGAGCCGGGAGGTGCCGGCCCCATCTTTGGGGACGAAGGTGAGGAGTTACACAGTTGGTGAACGTCAGGACAGAAACCCAGGCCCGTGACGCCCAGCCTGACGTGCTCACCTCTGGCCTGTGCTGGTGGTGACAAGGAGTAGGTGAGGGACGCTCACTGCTTTTTCTGTACTCTGGTATTTTCGGCACAGGTGGGTGAGGTGCGCTTTCCTGCTCCTCATTCATTCATTTATCCAGCATTTACTGGGAGCCCACTGAGTGCTCGGCCCTCTGACAGGTGTGCGGCTTGACCATGAACTAGTCTCCCGCTTCCTGGACCTTATGCTTCAGTGGGAGTGGGGTGGCTGCGAGGAGGACCTTATATCCTGATGAGATTAAAAGCTTCTGATTTCTTAGGTGCCCACATCATTAGTTTGACCTTGCTTTTCTAGATTTCATCTTTAAAAGAGTACCAAAGCAATGAATACATGCTTCTTTTACGAAAACAATAAGAGAAATAAGAAAAATTAGAGGAATTTAACAGTGCAGAGCTTGTGTCTTCCTCCCGGCTCTAACGCCAGGCTGATCCTCTCCCTATGAGTGGCACCGCTGTGAACAGTCTGGTTCTGTCTGGCCGCACTGAAAATTCACTGACACACGCCCCTTGTCCCCGACACGCCCACGCTCACGTCATTAAATGACGTGTCCTTACGTTTCATTAAGATGTCAGGTTTACCTCCTTCCTCTTGACTGCTGCACAAAATCCTGGGATGCGGATAAACCATCCTGTATTTAACTGGTCCTCTGCTGACGAACGTGGCAGGCAGTTTCACGATTTCCAACAATGATGTAATAAGGGTTTACATATGCTACGCAGTTCATTATGCGTCATGCACATATGAATGCATTAGGAAGGCACACGCATGTAGGAAAGGCTGCTGTCAGGTAGAGTCCCCGAGGTGGAATGACCGGCCACAGGGTGAGCACGCTTAAAGGAGGGTCAGCGTTGCTGAGTGCCCTCCTCGCCGTCCCCCAGCCTGTACCCTCACAGACGTGTGTGTGCACACCCTGCCTCACGGCCTCTCCACGCCTGGCCTTTTGTTTAGAAGGCTTGATCCCACTGATGTTTTCAGTGCCTTGCACGATGCCGAAAATTGCATCCATTTTTGGTCGAAAGAAACACTCTTGGGTTAGGTTACTGAGTAGTTCACAGCTTGATTCATTTTCATTTTTTTGGAACATAAATCTGTTCCTGTTTTTACTGTAACATTAAAAAAAAAAAGGCACAGTTGCATTTTTTTTTTTTTTTTGGTCTTGATTTGTATCTCTTTTGGATTTTCCCAGAGAAGATATCTTCTTGAAAAATAAAGTTGTGCAGCTTCCCAAAGAACACCCGATCCTTCTGTTCTTTGATCAATCAATCGATTTAGAATGAGGAACATCTGCGGGCGAGGACCCGTGAACAGCCCAGAAGACTTCCTGCATGTTTGTTTTGGTTGAGAGGAAGGAGCTAGATGTTTATTTGGTCGTTGAGTTTGATGTGTGTCCTCAGAGGCACCCAGCCAGTTAGACCAGTGACGATCAGGGCTCCCGGACTGGCTCCTCCAGGCGGCAATGTGAGCCTCGTGGTGTGGCTTTGGACATCTAACAGTTTCGGGGTCCTGCCCTCCGCTAGGTCCTTGTTTTCTGCAGCTTCCCTGCCCCTCCTGCTCTAAGCCCGACTCCGTGCCTTGTCGTCTTGTAGGACACTTTGCTCATGCGAGGGCCTCTGCTTGGTGGGCCTTTTCCTCTGATTGCTGCCTCTCAACAGTTTTGTCCGCCGGTCATGTCCAGCTGAGATGCCACAGTCCTCGCGAGGCCTTTCCGGTCCAAGATCGGTGACCCCAGGCAGCTCTCATCTTCTCTTCTGGGATTGCTGAGCTCTTTTCTGGCATCTGAGAGTTTGGCCTGGCTTGGTGGCCTCGGTCCCATCACGGAGTCCGAGTCCAGGCTGGACGCGCTGGAGGGCGTCTGCAGCTGGCTGCTGGTTGGCAGTGTCTCCTGACATCAACTCCAAGGTCTTAGGCGGCCGCAGCTGGGGGAAGTGCCGGGACTAAGAACTGAGAAAGGTTGTGACTCCCTCTTCTGATGAGGCCAGGTCATTTCTTTGAGTGTCATATTTGTGCGTACCCAGAGACATATTTAGAGACATGGTTAGCATACTAAGGTACCAGGAAGAAGGTGCCATTTAATTTAGGATTTGGGGACTGATCACTTTTTTCCTGACACTGGCTTTCCTGGAATTCGGGTTCCTTTTAGATTTTATGTACCGCAGGATTTGGCTAATGGAAAAGGCAGCCTTGCACATGGCCACTTGCCTGGAAATAACAGAAAATGAGGGCAATTTAATTTATTTTTTGCCGAATGTAATTACTTGTTTGAATATGGTCAGCCCGTGACAGATTATCTGTCAGGCTGATTATTACCTTGTTTGTAGAGAAAGTATAAAGCTTGCTTGGTTATTGATTTTAAAAAGCTTACATGGTTATCGATTAAAGAGAACTATAGCAGGTAAAAATGGAAGATATATGAGACTCTTTCATACTCAGATATATCCAATAAATAGAGGGAAAGTAAAGAAAGACGTTTCCTAAAACATCTAGATCATCGAACCAGTGGGTCGTTTGGGGGCTCAAGTTGGACAATATTACCCTGATTTTCTGCCTTACTTGAGATGTACCTTGACGTCCATGTAACCGGAAGCTGGCGTGTCCGAGGCTTGGCGAATGTGCAGTGTGGCTCCATGGATGGATGTGCTTCCCTGCGGACTTAGCAGTGATCATTAGCAGGCTCGTTAGGGTTCTTTCCTTCTCCCGCCCACAGCACTCGCTCCTTCCCTCACCCAGGTCCTCGCAGGTGGCTACGGTCATTACTCTCAGGAGGGAGGACCGTGTGGTGCGTAGGGCAGAGTGAGGGCGCCTGGATCCCAGGGGCGACGGCTGTTGGCTCTCCACGGACACTCAGGCCTTGTTCTCCACTCCGAGCCGTGGGTTCCTTGTCTCTCAGATGAGGACGTTAGGCTCATTCCGTCCGTCACGGCTAGCCCCAAGGGCTCTGCTGCGGGGTCGTGTGGCTGTAGTCGCAAGTGCGTGTGTGTGGATAGCTGCGTGTTGCCTTTCCCAGCCGAGCCTGGGTCAGAACCCCGAGGACTCAGACCTGCTGAGCAGCGGGAGCTGTTCCAGGTGCTGAGCGCGTCTCGCTCCAGGGTGCCCATGATCACGCAGGGGCTGGCGGCAGCGCCCGCCCCGTAGCAAGGCCCTGGCGGGGAGGGCAATGAGCACTGTGGATTTCATAGTGAAGGAGAAATTAATTCTGATCCGAGGGGCGAGGACTCAGAGATGTTTCAGTGAGAAGGTGCACCTGAGCCGAGCCTTAACCAGTGAGTAGGGCTTCGAAAGAGAATTCTAAGCTCATCACAGGTGGAAGCGGGGGTGAGGGGCGCTGAGACCTGAGTGAGCGCCAGCTGGGGTCACGGGAAGGGAGGCTCCGGGCAGGTGAACCGGGACGTCAGCTGGCAGAGCCTTCACGCCGGGCTGAGGACAAGCCTGAGTCCAGCACACACTTGAGGTGCAGGTGAGGACGCTTCCTAGGACTGCGGCTGGGGCTACAGGGGTCCCTGGTCTCTGCAGCAGTGGCTCTCAACTGGGAGCGAGTTTGCCCCCCATGGGACACATAGCAACGTCTGGGGACATTTTTGATCGTCATGGCTGGGGCGTGCGTGCTATTGGCACCTCGTGAGTGGAGGCCAGGGATGCTGCTAAATATCCTCTAGCAGGGGTCCCCAGTCCCCAGACTGTGGACCAGTACCGTCGGTGGCCTGTTAGGATCCAGGCCACACAGCAGGAGGTGAGCGGTGGGCGAGTGAGCGAAGCTTCATCTGTGTCTGCAGCCGCTCCCCAGTGCCAGCATCACCACCTCAGCTCCACCTCAGACCATCAGGTGTTAGATTCTCATAGGAGCACTGGTCCCTGGTGCCACAAAGGTTGGGGACCACTGTCCTATAGCGTGGTAGTGACATCCCTCCCCACCCCTCAGCAGTTACATATCCAGCTTTCCAAATGTCAGTAGTTGAGAAACTCCAACCTAGAAGCTTATTTTGGAAAATACTCCTAAAGGTAGTCTTTTCAAGCTGTTTTAGTGTCTCTCTGGGCTGAGTGTTTTGAGGGAGACGTAGAGACGGGGCAGGGAAAGCGTCTGTCCCAGGCCTGGCCGTGGAAGGCTCTTCCTTCGAGCTGTTCTCCCAGAGCCCTGCTGCCGCTGCTGACACGTGGGAGGGCTCAGTGCCATCCTCGTGGGTGCTGCGCCTCCGTCTGCCGGCGTCTGTCCAGGCCGGGCGCACCCGTCCCGCCCCGGGACCCCTCGTGTCCACCTCTGCTCTGTCACATATTCCGTTCCCTTCGTCATCACTGATTGCCCTTGGGCACTCTCCGTCCTCCGTAGGACCATCTGTGCTGACCCCACGTGCACCCCCGGCCCAGCCTGGGGCCTGGGGTGGGGGCAGCTGGCGGGTGTCCATCGGTGGAAGGAGTGTGGCCTGCACATGGCCGCCCTTCTGAGCAGGGGGCACCGTGGGGGGGTCAGCTTTGGGGACGTGGCGCAACCTGAGCACTTGATGGGAGCACTTGGCATTTCCGGCAGCTTTCATGGGGGCGAAAACTCTGGAAAGGGAACCCCTGCGGCCACCAGCAGGCATATCCCCGCGCAGGACGTCCTGGAGCGGATTTTCCAGCTGCGTTCAGTGATGGCCTCAGAAGCAGAACAGTCGCGTGGCGAGAACAACGTGTGGCATGATCAACCCGGGAAATGTATTAGAAAAGCAAGTTTTGAATAAAATTAGCATCTCAGACCCCTGCAGGTGACAGCTTTTAGGCTTGATGTGAAGAGCTATATACAGAAACAGCGATTTAAAAAAAAAAAAGATTGCAGTAATTAGACGGCTAAAATACAAAGATGTTTAATTAAAAAGACGGCTTGATTTTCAGATGCGTCCCTGTGTTCCAGACAAGCTGATATTTCTAGATTCTCTTTGTCTCAGAACTTTCTTCTTTCTTGTTTCGAAGACCATGTTATTAAGCCACTCGAGACCAGTCCTCCGGCCAGCGTGAGGATAGTCCTGGGGAGGCGAGGAGTCGGGTGGGAAGTGGGCAGTTGGTCCTCGCTCACCCAGCAGAGTTCCTGCGTGTCTCCTACCTGCCGCACAGTGCTGGGGCCCAGGGGTTACAGCCAGGACCGAGACACCAGCCCCACCCTTGGGGAGTGTGAGGGTCAGTGAGAGACACAGTCAAACAAGGGACCAGGTGTGGTATCAGTGATGAGTGCCACGAAGAAGCACAAATGCAGTCGGGATTCGTACCTGGAGTGGGGGTGCTTTTTATTGAATAGAAGGACATCGGGGAGAGGGCCCTCTGAGCAGACACCTAGGAGTAAGGGGGCCCTGGAGATCTGGGGGGACAGTTGTCCAGGTAGCATTTATGAGCATGCGAGTCAGGGAGTGGTAAGAACACCTGCCAGGGACCAGGTACCAGGGAGCATGGGCTGGTCCCTGTTCCTTGTGTTTAATAAGCAGGGACCAGGTCTTACTAGCCTATTAGGTAATGGCAAAGGATTTGGATTATATCTCAGAGAGAGGACAAGACTTTGCAGGGTTTTGCATGATCGGAATACATTTTAAGCTTTAAGTTTTTTTTTTCTGCGTGGAGGCTTGGTGAGGGGGCAGGGAGGCGGGTCAAGCTGTAGCAGGAATGGAGGTCACAGTTCCCACAAGGCCACCCCTGCTTCAGCCGCCAGCAGTAAGTAGCAGGTCTCCAGCTTGCCCACACTGCTGCTCAGCTTAGCTATAAATCAGGAGTTTCCACAGCCCCTCCTCAGGTTTGGAGATTTGCTATGACGGCTCACAGAATTTAGGCAAACACTTTCACCAGTTTGTTATAAAGGATGAACTGCTAGATGAGGAGTACCAGGGCGTGGTCCGGAAGGGCCCTGCCACCATGGAGTCGAGATGTGTCACCCTCTTGGCACCTGGATCCATCCCCCAACCGGAAGCTTTCCAAAACCCACCGTTCAGGGCTTTTACGGAGGCTTCATTGCTTAGGCGTGATGGATTACATCACTGGCCGCTGGTGATTGCACTGTCTCCAGCCCTCACTCCTTTCCAGAATTTGGGGGATGAGCTGAAAGTTCCAGTCCTCTGATTGCATGGTTGGTTCCTCTGGCGTCCAGCCCCCCTCCTTCACGAGTCACCTCAGTAACGTAAACCCAGGTATGGGTAAAAGGCACCTGTTATGAATAAGGAAAGATGTTCCTCTTATTCCTGTCACTCAGGAAACCCCAAGGGGTTTAGCAGCTCTGTGCCGGGAACCCGGATGAAGACCAAATATGTACTTAGCACATCACTGTGTCACAGATGTTTACCACTGCCTCAGTTTAGATGTGGCGTTTAAAGGCATGGAAGTGGGCGAGGTCCCCTGGGAGTGAGGGCGGTGAGAATAAATGAGGCCTAGGACCCCAAGGGCAGCTTCGCATTTAGAGGCTGGGACATGTAGAACCAAGGCGACTTGTCTGGGGAGAAACAGCTGGTAAGGAGGAGCAACCAGGAAAACCGGGTCCCGGAAGCCAAGGGACGAAGGGGCGCTGGGGGAGGCATGACCACCTGTGTCAGAGGCTACCGGGACGTCTGCTCACATGAGCATCAAGAAGCGATGCCTGGATTTGGCAAGGTGGCAGCACAGGTGACCTTGATGGAGGCGAGAGGCAGGAAACGGGGGGAGAGGGAGGGAGTCAGTGTGGATACATAGCTGTTGGAAAGAATTTTGGTGCAAAGGAGGACAGAGAAATGGGACTCGACCTGGAGAGAGCGTTTTTGGTGGTGGTTTCGGCTTGGCTGGTTTTTAGGCTGAGATGGGAGAGGTTAGAATATATTTGTGTGCCGACGAACTGTCCAGCGGACGGGAGGGATTTGGTGTTACATGTGTAAGGGGCATGGGCGCAGAGCTGGCCTGAGCCCTGCAAGTTGGCAGCTGGTGGCCCTTAGCTAGGAGCAGGGACGGGGGAGCGTGACCAGCACAGGTGCAGGCAGGTCAGCCAGGTTGATGGTAAAGCAGGGGCAGAATACCTACTGAATGATTTTCCCTGAGGATTAAACGAGGTGGGGCTTCGTAGGTGACAGCGAAGTGCCTTCGTAGCTGGAGTTTTCAGGGTGTGGCCTTTCACGGGCAAGGGAGCTTGCCCGATGCTGTTCTTCGCGAAGCAGAGCAGCTCAGGGTTTGAGGGGGCAGCGAGTTTTCGTTGCGTGCTGCCTCAAGCGTGAACGTTCTGTCTCTTTCAGAAACGGATACAAGTTTCTCTACTGCTCTGCGCGTGCCATCGGGATGGCGGACATGACGAGGGGTTACCTGCACTGGGTCAACGAGCGGGGCACGGTGCTGCCCCGGGGGCCGCTGCTGCTGAGCCCCAGCAGCCTCTTCTCCGCCTTGCACAGGTAGGGCACCCACCCGGCGCCCGCGCCCTCCCTCCTGGCCCGGAGGCTTTGCCAGATCTGCCTCTTACCGGCCCTCACAGCCCATCTCCCGCTGGGCAGCGGGCACCAGGAGCATCACCCTAAAATGCAGATCCAGCCCCGTTGGCGCCCCCTGCCGGCCCCTCACGCCCTCCAGATGGAGTCCGGGTTCGGCAGCTCGGTGTCACGTGCCCGTCCGTCCACACCCTGCCCGCCCTCCTCTCCCGTCCCATTCCTCCCCCGTTTCTAGAACTCACTTGTGCTGAACCGCCCCCACTTGGCGGGGTGAAGTTCTCCCTTTTGAGCCTTTGCACATGCTGTTCCCCCCCTGCGTCGCCCGGCTGAGTCTTAAAGACTCAACTTGCATTCCACCGAACTGGGGGCCCAGGCTGCGTTCGGTGGCCCTCTGCCAGCCACCTTCGGCAGCCTGGCTTTGGACTTCCATGACACGCGTCCTGTGTGGGAGTTCTGGTCACGCTGTTCACTCTATGGACCTCTCACGGACCACTGGCCAAACTCTGGCCTCCTGGGTGGGGAGAGGGAAACGCGGGCTTCTCCGCAGCTCGGGGCCGGGCAGTTCCCAGGACGTTCTCAAAGCCAACCCGCTGTGGTCAAAACAGGGCGCTGGTCCCGCCCAAGGCCGGTGGTGGGTATCTTAGGGTTGTGTCTCGGTTGTGTCTCGAACGTCCAGTGGAAAGCTTGGACTGATTTTGCCTCAGTTGCGGTCATACAAACAGTGGAGAAGTCCAGACGGGCCCAGGATACCCCGCTGACTCTCCTGAGTATTTCCTCAGCTCTGTAGCGACTTTTTCCATCACAGCTTTGTTTTGTGCAAGTGGTGATTTTTTTTCCTGTAGGGAGAGATCTTACTTGAAAATTACACATCTGGGGAGAAAATTCAGGTGAAATCTGTGGGTGCCATAGTGTATTTCAAGTCCTGAGAGCTGTCATATCTGTAGATCCCAACAGAAATCCACATACTTTAATGAAGTGATTAAGTGATCCAGATATGTTACTGAAACGTCTCTGAGTTGTGTTGACAGTTTGCAACCGGCTGCTGATTAGCATACGTTAAGTACCGAGGCTTTGCTAGGCAGAGTACAAAGTTGGTATTTGTACTATAACATCCTACCACTAATAATTTAAGATGATCCTTTTTAGATTTTCCTTAAATATCATTGTCCAAGATCTATTACTTTTTCCTCGAGAGGAATTACTTAAGAAAAGGAAGCTCAACCTCGCGGTCGGTGCTCCCAGCGGCCACGGCCCACAGCCTGTCCTGCCGAGCCCCGCGTTCTAGCCAGGGCCGTTCTCTGTGTTAGCCGTCCTGCAGATGTCGTAGCGTCGGTGGCTGAGTCTGCCATGAGCACGGATGACCTCCCCTAGCAAGACGCTTTAATTGGGTCAGTTCTGAATATGCGGCCTGAGCTTAAACTGAAAGGAAAGAAAAAATGTCATGGGTGGGTGTGCGTGGAGCACGGCCAGCGAAGGTAAGCGCCAGCGTGAGCTGCAGCCAGGGTCCTGAGGTGGGGACCTGGAGCCCCACGGCTGACGCTGCTTGGGACTCTACCGGTGCGACGAGCAGGGGCAGCCCCTTCCTGGGCCTGTTCCCTTAACTGCCAAGTGACAGGGTCAGATTAGAGATCTCCGGGGTGCCTTTCGGGTCTAAGATGCTAAAATTCTAGGAAATGTGTTGGAAAGAAGTCGAGAGAATCTGTTTCACACACCTAATCTTTGGTTCATGAGCTTCTCCTATTAAGATAGAAATTGGTGTTGAGTCCTGAGATTCTCTTTCGTTACCTGCCCTGTTTTGTTGTGGCAAAGCTGTTCAGGTCATTTTCACATAAACCTTCTCTTAGTGTAAAGCACATTCCTAACGTGTATGGCTCCAGTCTCATGGGATGGAGGCTGTCACTGATGAGCTGAGCTGATAGACAGGCAGTGTTGCACTGATTAGCCTTTGCTAGTTCCCATGACTGGGTCACTGGGAGGATTTGAACTTCTGGAATTAGTTAAGCTAGCTTCGATGTATTGTGTGTGTGTGTGTGTGTGTGTAGCGGGAGGGGGAAGGAGGGAGAGAGAGAAGCAGGAAGTTGAATTTAGACAATTTTCCCCCAGTGCCTTGAAGTTTGAGACTTAAAAATCATATGATCATTGCTAGGAGAGTAGATTTTAAAAGTCCTCATCGTAAGAAAAAGGAATTGTGACTGTGTGTGGTGAACGATGTTAACTAGACTAAGTGTGGGGATTGCTGTGCAATGTATAGGAAATTATTCTGGTGGGCACCTAAAATTAATAGTGTTGTATGTCAATTATGTCTAAAAAAAAATCATACAGTCACTCACACGTTCATCTGTGAGCCCTGAGATGTAAAATACAAGGTTCTGAGTGTGAGAGAGAGCCCTGGCGTCCACACAAGTCAGCTCCGAGGCAGGACCAGCCCTCGGGTCTTTTGACACTCAGTTCAGTGCTCCATCTCATCATCATCACCCCATCATCATCATCACCCCATCATCATCGTCTAAATTACATTTCAAATGAGTACAGAGAATATTTCTAAAATATATGCAGGGTATGAAGGATAACCAAACAGTGGACACCAGCGTTCCCATAAGCAAAAGGGCGTCATCACATCTGAAGTCCCAGTTGCTCTCGTCCCTGCCCCCTCGGCAGTCACGGTTACCATTGTCCTAATAGTTTTTTATCACACGTATCCGTAATCCTAAACAGTACGTTCAATTGTGCACACTCGTGCACTTTATATAAACGCATCACATGCTCTCCCGGAATTTGCTTTTTGTCCACTCAGCGTTACATCCCCAGGATTGCTGAGTGTCACCGCAGCCCACTCGTTTTTACTTCTGCGTGGTGTCCTGACAGATGACTCTACGGTCCTGTTGCTGGGGACGTGAGTCGTTTCCAGTTTTTTGCTGTTAAAAGCGGTGCTTCCGTGCGTGTCCTCTGGGGACACCTGTGCAGCAGTCGCTCCAGGGCACACGCTCAGGAGCGAGCTTGCTGGGCCGTCGAGTGTGCACACCTGCAGCTGAATCAGGCCGTTCCAAGCTGTCTTCCAGGGTAGTCGGACCGGTCCATGCGCCCGCAGCGGCGTGTGCGCGTGTTCCGTTCCCTGTCAGCACGGGTCAGCACGTCGTCAGCTGTCTGCATTGTCGCTAGTCTGGCGGGCACGAAGCGTCTCTCTTCGTATGTCCGTTGGCTGTCTGGGCTTTGTTTTCTGTGAAGTGCCTGCCGAAGTATTTCCTCCATTTTCTCATGTGTAAGCGTGTGCGATGGATCCTGTACACGCAGCTCTTGTGACAAGTGCCGCAAGTATCTTTCTCCAGTTCGTGGCTTTCGATGAACATATATATTTTCTGTTTCATGTCGTTGAATGTGTCATTTCTACTGTAGCTCGTACCTTTTTTGGTGTATTAGAAAAGCCTTCCCCGACCTGTGGGCATAAAGATAGTCTCCTATGTGTTATCTAAATGTGTTGTCCTTTCATTGAGGCCTGTAACCCACCTGGAACTGATTTTTGTGTATAGAGTCAGCGGCGGTCCATTTTCTTTCTCTTTTTCTCTTTATAGGGGTGTTCAGTTGTTGCAGCGCCATTTACTGGGGAGACTGCCCTTTCCTCTGCTTTGACTTGTCGCTGTGGTCATACCTCAAGTGTCTGCGAATATGTTTCCGCTTCTGGCCTTTGCTTTTTTCTGTAGCCATTAGAATTGAGTCCCATGAAATCATACAGACAAAACCCTGTCAAGCGTCTAATTGAAATTACAATGTATCTATAGATCCATTTGGGGAGAGTTAATATTTCCTTATGACATAGAGTCTTCCAATTCAGTTAAACAATGTGTTTCTTCCTTTGTTTAGGTCTTCCCCACCATGTTTCTGGGAAGTTTTCAGATCATTTAGAATTTTCGCACGGACATTCACGAATGAGATTTGCCGATATGTTTCTCCTTTCGGTTTCGATTTTGAGGTTACGTAGACTCAGGAAACGAGTTGGGAGATGCTCTCTCTCTCTGCTCTGGAGTTCTGTGCTCCTTGGGACTGGTGCAGGCCTTTGGTGAAATCACTCGTCCTCGGTGTTTTCTACGTGCAGAGATTTGAAGCATGGATCCCCCTTCTGTTGAGCTTTTCTGGAACAGCCGAGTTGACTTACATGTTTTTAACCCCCAGAGATGAGCGTGTTCTCAGTGTCACCCCACCTTTGACAGTTAAAAACAGTTTGATACTAATGAAGCTTAACCTCTCATGCCGATCCATTATTTGTTTGTTTGTTTTAACAGAGAAGTGATTGAAAAGAAGCCAGAAAAGTTTAAAGTCCAGTGTTTGACAGACATCAAAAACCTGTTTTTTCCAAACACAGAACCCTTCTATGCTGCTTTTGGAAACCGACAGGCTGTAAGTAGTAGGGGGTGCACGTCACAGCTCTGGGAATTCCCGTTTTGCCGACAGCAGTCATCCCAAAGGCTGGCCTGGGCTGTATGTGGGCTGGACTCTTAATCCTGCTAGAAGGAGCTGGTAAAGAGCCATTTGCCTGCACGTAAAGGCCAGGAGCTTGCAGATTATTTCATGGCCTGTTTACGCTGAAGGTTGGCTAGTGAGCTTTAGTTTGAAGCATGAACTGTGGGCCTAGAAACATCGAACTCCGAATAACTTGCTAAGTCAGTAAAACAAGAACACTGAAAGGGGGTAGACCTTCCCTCCCAGAACGGAGCCACAAAGCCGGTTCTTAGCACAGTGGTGAATTCAGCACCGCAGGTTTCAAGGGTACAGCTGGACCCCCTCATCCGTGGTTTCAGTTACTCGTGGTCAACCATAGTCTGAAAAGATTAAATGGAAGATTCCAGAAGTAAACAATGCATCGGTTTTTAACTCGTGCATCATTCTGAGTAGGGCCACGAAGTCTCAGGAGGTTGCACTCTGCCCAACTCAGGGCGAATCGTCCCTTTGTCCAGCGAATCCACACGGCAGACGCTCCCCGCCTGTCGGTTTGGTCACCGAGTAGCTGTCTCTGAGAGATTAGCGGGCCTGGTATTGCAGTGCTTGAGTCCAAGTCACCCTCATTTGACTTACTAATGCCATGTTCACATAACTTTTATTACAGTATATTGTAATAGTTGTCCTATTTTACTATTTATCGCTTATTGTTGTTAATCTCCTGCTGTGTCCAATTTATAAATTAAATTTTATGTATAGGAAAAAAAGATAGGAAATGTAGGATTCAGTACTATCTGCAATTTCAGGTACTCACAAGGGTCTTGGAACACGTCCCCCATGGCTAAGGGGGGACTTCTGTATTGTTTCATATGGCGAAAGAAACGCCCTGAGATTTTGCATGTACCGCCCCAATGTGCTAACTTTCCAGTGAGAAAACTCTCCTACTTTTGAAACTCATGCCCAAGCAAACGGGGCGGATGAGAACCTTAAGGGATGCTGGGATTGCAGGGGGCAAGGTGGGTGGTCCACTCTCTCACTCAGCTCCTGCGCAGATGGGAAAACTGACCTGATCGTTCCACACCCAGAGAGAGTCTTTCTACACCGGTCGGAAGGACAGTTCTGGTCAACGAAGGTGTCGTAGTAATTGCATCAAATCCCAGAGGTCGTGTGTCTGTATTTACGTTCAACTCTGTTTTCCTTTCACTTTTCAAACACAGGACGTGTACTCGTACAAGCAAGTAGGAGTGTCTTTGAACAGAATATTCACTGTCAATCCCAAAGGAGAACTCGTGCAGGAGCATGCCAAGACCAACATCTCCTCGTGAGTGTCCCCGCATGCGCTGGCGTCACCGGGGCGTCACCCCCGCTGGTAGTGTCACGGTCCTGGAATGGTCTTTTACCGTTTACGGCGCACCGTTTGGCCCTTTGTTGCCTATATTTTAATCTTGAATTCCTATGAGGAAAATATATTTTAACTCCTTGTATTTTGTCCCAAACCGAATTTTAAATCAGATCCCCTCTGGGTCGAATTTTTAAATTAGTGGTTATATTCTGCTACAGAGTGGAAGTACATGAATTTGAAAACTGGTGGTTTCGATGTGCCAAGTGAGGCTTGAAAGCCTAGAATGCAAATTAAAAATGTGACCAAACTGAAATATCACGTGACACTGTATTTAAAGATGAGGAACAGTACGTCTCTTTACATTCTGGCCCATCACGGCCTCTCCGGAAACGCTGCTGAGCAATGTAAGAATCCCGCCCGGGCTCCCGGAGGCAGTGAGTTTGTAACGAGGCGTCCCGCTGGGCTGTAGACTCTCTCTTGACTTGGGTGCTGTCTCCTTTGGGCTCCTAATGTCTTAGAACGGAGAACGTTTCCTCATCCCACGTGTTGGGAGCTTTGCCAGCTGGGCGACACCAGGCAGGCAGGTGCCATTCTGCCTTGTCCATTTCGGAGGCCGCCCCTCTCCTGGCTCGGTCTGTGCAGACCTGGATGACCACCTCTGGCCCCGGCAACCCCAGGGGAGGAGCTGGCCAGGGTGAGGATGGGTCTTCTCCAGGCGCATCCTGTATTTCAGGTGGACCAGAGATGTGGGTCCCAGAGCAGATGTTCACTTCCAGGACACTCCTGACACGAGCTGGGGTCTGACCAGCTTGCACAGGCCAGTGCCGGAAGGGCAGCAGGAACTGATTCTGCTGTCCACCCTCCCCTAGCGGTTTCTTCCCTGTCCCGGGTTCTGAGCGGCCACCCCTGACGACGCCACAGCTCCCTCTTCCCCAGCCCAGGACAGGCTCTCCTCAGTCTGGAGAAGATCTAGTGGACTTTTATTTAGGGTCAAAAAGAAGTCTCAACCAACAGGACACTGCCCAGAAAGGACAAAGGTTTCCACCAGGCAGTAGCCATGTGGCGGGTCCTATCGTAAGGGGTCTGGAAGGGGATTCCAGCATCTTCGCAGGTTTGCCCAGGAGGCCTCTGGGGTTATCCCACTGGCCGAGAATCTAGGTTAAAATGCACGTCCTGCTCGAGTCTCGGCCTGGGGTGGAGCTCGGCGTGGGAGGAAGCTTTGTGCATTGCCAGACAGAGTTGTGGTCTCGCACCTTGGCCGGGGACTGCGGCCGTTCTCACGAGGGACTGGCTCTCCGCTCTCCTTCCCCACAATGGCACACCTGGCGGGAAGCTGGGTGCAACCCTGTCCCAGGCACGTGGGTGGGACGCTGTCTCTGAGAAGTCGTCTGAACCGTCTTCAGAGGCTTGGGGGCCCCTGTCGGGTTGGGCTTGTGTGGGGGACAGTGGTTCTGAGCGAGGCCCCCGGCTGGAGCTGGAGCACAGCCTTCTGCTGCAAGGGTTTGGAGTTGGTGCCACCACACCCTGGTGGTGAGTGGTAAACTGCGGCCTGTAGGGACAGCCACCTCCCTTAGCCACGAAACTCAAACAAGTAGGTCTTAAAGCCAGGTTTTCCCAACATTTGTCTTAGTTCTCAGGAAAGACATAATTTTTGCTCGTTAAGAGAGATGTTTTCCGTTTTGTGCAAGCATGACGTTCCTCAGAAGCCCTTTGGAGGTTCTTTATTAAACACACACGCGCATCCTTATTTAATCATTTTGTGCCTCGGAACGACTAATTCCTGGAGTTTGGATTTTCAGGAAGCCCCTTTCGGCTCTTAGCGAATTGGAACTGGAGAGGGACCCAGCAACTGTGAGGGAGGACCCCCGGGGACAGGAGGAGGGGCCTGGGCCTGTCACATTTCTGGTTGGAGACATCCCGAGGTCTGAACATGCATATTCATACAGCGGGTCTGTGTTTGTAGTGTGGGCCACAGACACTAATATGCAATGACCTCTTGGGAGGAGGATACAGGAAATAGAGCCAGGGAGTGGCTGGGAGCGTTGAGAAGCCCTGAACTGGTTCGACCCCACTCTCTAGAAGAATGAAGGGCCTGAGGCCCAGAGAGGACGAGACACTTGCCCCAGGTCCCAAAGCAGCAAGATGCGGGGAGACCCCAGGTCTCTCGACCGCCATGCCAGTGAGGGCTTTATACTTCCCATGGCTAATAATTCGCCGGGGATAATGATTTCCTGATGTTAATAATTTATCGTCGAGTAAGTTTATTGAACATCCAGTATGCATTATTTCACTGTTGCATACATTATTTAATTCTCCCATGAATGCTGTAGCAGTGTTCATTTCCTTCCTTTACAGCCGAGATTGTGGCTTAGAGAGACGAAGCCCTGTGTCCAGGATCACACGGCTCGTACATGGCAGAGGGTCCAGTGCGGGTCCCCTCAGCCTCAGGGCCCAGGGTCTTCTCCTCACACAGTGAAGCAGTCTCAGTCTGAGGCTCTGGGATCTGCTGCCCACCCGTGCACTCTGGCGGGTGGCTGTCCCCCTGCCATGCCGACTTCTTCCTGTCCTCTTTCGCTTCGCTCTGCCCTCCTCGGCCCTTCGTGCGAAGTCAGTTCCCGCTTGCCTCGCCCTCTCTGACTTCTGCCGGCCGCACCGTGTGATTTCCTATTAGTTAGCGAGGGCTTATTCTAGGACCCCCTCCGTGTGTTGACCCCCAGGTGCGTGCCTTTCGGGGGCGCGGGTTCCTCCTGACTCCCCAGGCACAGCGCAGGGGGCGGGGCGTCGTCAGAGGCCATGACGTTGTCCGTCTCCTTCCAGGTACGTGAGACTCTGCGAAGTGGTGGACCACGTCTTCCCGTTGCTGAAGCGAAGCCACTCCTCGGACTTCCCCTGCTCAGACACTTTCAGCAACTTCACCTTCTGGAGGGAGCCGCTGCCACCTTTCGAAAACCAGGATGTTCACTCTGCGTCGGCGTGACGTGCTCCCAGCAACCTGCTGACCCCGACGTGTGCAGACCGGCCCCCCGCGAGGGGGCAGGCCCGGGGAGCCGGCGGCGGCGCCCAGGACCCTGGCGCGTGGTCACTTGCTTGAGAGCAGTGAGAGCTGACGCGCGTCCGCCCCTTCCCCGCTGCCCCGGCCTTGACCTCCGCGAGTGGAACACGAAGGGCTGCTTTGCAGGCGGGCAGTCGGCTGCTTTCATGCTGCGCGAGGCGCCCGCGGTCGTGGCGGGAGCCAGCGGCGATGCCGGCCAGGCAGCGTGGGCCGAGCGGGGGTGGTACCAGTGGCCGGAACGCCAGGTGCGCGTGACTTCCGGCAGAGCGGGGGACGGGCTTCCGTGACCTCTCTGCGCGTGCGTGGGGGGCCGAGGGGGCGGGGCGCGCGGCGTCACGTGACCCGCATCAGGTCCCCGCGGGGCCTCCAGCCCTCACTGCTCTGGGCCTTGTCCTCGCTGGAGGTTCCTTTGCAGTATTTGCCGACGGGTCTAATTTTTAGGTGATAAGTTCTTGAATTCCTTTGGTTAAAGATAACCTATGTAATCGGCACCTCTGCCCCCTTTTTTTTGTGGCTCGAGGCTGGAGTACTTATGCCTTAATGCATCTGTGGCAGACATTTTATTTAGAATGTGCTTTGTCTGGCTCTCTGTAACTTTGCAATGCCTTAAGTTCAGATTACAGTAAATATTACTACAGAGGCAGTATTTGGATCAGTTCAACGCTGCGCCCCAGCCTTTTATCCAGAAAGGTAAGGCCGAGAAGGTGGCCTTGAACAGAGCTGACGCCAAATGATAATGTCGATTTTAATTGGAAGCTCGCAAAAGAAGAAACAGGTTAGTTTTTAAGAAAACAGTTTCAAGAAGTTAAATTATATTCTGTGTAGATATTATTATTTATTACTTTGGGTTACCATTATAAGCATATTAGCCATATTTTTTTTATTCGGTCACTGATATATTAAAAAGGTATACATTAGACTATCCAAAGAGCCTTATTATATATATCTCTCTCTCACAACACTGGCCTGCTTTTGAGATTTGTGAGTAACACTTTATTTTCTTTAGCTTTTTCTACTCAAGGGCAGGTGGATAAGTGATAATTTGAGTGACATGCTTTAAGCCGCTAGGTGATGATTCTCTTAGTTGTTTATCAGGCTAGCTTGTGGAGAGAACAATTTGAAAAGTGAAAGAATTATTTTGGTAAAAGATTTTGCTTTACTTTTTGAAGTATTATTTTTCTAAAGAGCATTTTACTTCAGTGATTGAAATGCTTTTCTATTTCAATTGCATTGTTAGCGTGATAGGAGGCAAAAAAAAAAAGGAAATGTTGACTGCAATTTTACTCTTTCTGTGAAAGAATTTGCAGAGGTGTTGCCTCGGTGCTGTCGGCGGTCTCTGTTAGCGGTGGGGGTCTTTTCTGAACCACCCAGAGAAAGACAAACATTCGTGTGTCGTCCATCGCACTTTGGCACATGAGCACAGACACACATGGGCAGATGCCCTTTTGGAGGCATGAAAAATAATTCAGAATAGTCTCGTCTCCACTACTCTGGGCCTCATGAGTTCTTTCTATCACGACGGTGTCTTAGGGTGGATTTTGTGAACTAAGTATAAGTTTGCAGAGGCTGACAGAGTCCCCTCCTTGCCGGGAGGAAATCGGCTGTGATGGGGTAGTGTATCCGTAGTGCCATTTGGCCTTCGTCAGGACAAGCAGCTGTCATCCACGGTCCGTGCGGGTGTGAGCATGCATCGTCAACCTCCGCACCGCGGCGCTCTGAGCCAGACACGCCTTCCAGAAAGTCCGACTCAGATCTGTGCCAGGTTCCGAGTATGGCCCCCGGAGAGGCTGTAATTGTCACCCCTGCCTTTGACTTTGCAAAGCGAGGTTCGTACGTGGGCGGCACTCACACATATCTGAGCTGGTTTATCTGTATTTACACATCTGTGACCCAGTAACCCCACGGTCACGTGCCAGAGTGCTGCCTGTGGACCCTGCATTTCAAAGTTGTTCTACAGAAATGAATCACTATAGTGACAGGTCACCAAGCGTTCACTGTAGATGACGAAGAGAAATATACGTACCTGGTACCTGGAGGAATGATCACACCTTCAGAGAGAAATCTCTTTATAGTTTTAGGTTTGGATCACTACTTTAAATAAGTTTATTTACCACACTTGATCTGTATGTGTGTTGGCTGGTGCCATGAAGAAAATCACTGTAATACTTCACTGCGTTGTGTTGGATGCAAAGCTACAAAATACTGTAATAAATAAGAACGATGAAAGCCTGAAAATCAGATGTGTGAATTTTAAATGGTTTTTGATAGGAGGTTAAGTTGCTGATTTTCTGGTGTGTGATAATCAAGCGTATTTTATTCTCAAAAAAAAAAAAAAAAGCTAAGGCTATGAACTGTTCAATATTTGGAATAAAAGAGCCAGTCTTATGCTTTTGGTAAAATACCGACCCTCTGTATGCATTTGGTAGGGGGAGGGGAGGAGCCCGGGGCACGTCCTACCCGATGGTCTGGCTCAGAGCGGCCCTGGACCAAAGTCAGCGTTTCCCATGCGGCTATTACACAGGCAGGTTCTGTGCAGTGGCCTTTTATGTGGTAGCCAATCCGATGGGGCCATGAGACAAGACACAGGAGATGCTCAGGGAAACCGAGTTTGTTATACTCACAGCTCACCACACGGGCCACGAGGGGAAGCAACGGGGTGGTCAGGAGGCCAATGACAGGGGCGACGGGCGGGTCCTAGGCCTTCCTGGGATTTCCACAGGAAAGGCAGGGCAGGGTGGACAGGTTAGGATTGGCTGGGTTGGCTTATTCCAGTGGCCTCTAAGCCATGGGGCTGGCCCCTGGTTGCCTGGCACCTAGCCCTGGGATGATTAAGGCACAAGAAAAGTGGCTCCTGGGGTGCCCCGCCAGAGTGAGGAGGTCTTGTATGTCACAGGCACCTCCAGCTGGGCCCCTCATCATCGCTAAGAAATGGCCAGCCACTCTCTCCCCAGCCAGAAAGGCTTTTTAAGATATCGAGACACTAATAATACATAGAAAATAAAAGCATAGACAACGCAATTTCCTTTGCCTCGATTGCGTCCTGCTTCTCTGTGGTCTCCCTGATTCATTTTTCATTTCGAACAGATCAAAATCCTTGATAAGTTCACCTGGATCACTTAAAAACTGTCATAATTCCTATCGATTTTGTGCACCGTCGACAAGCCTGAGACATCCTGCGTCAGCCTAAGTGTTTTTGGAATAAATGTAAGAAGATTGGTCCCTAAACGCTTAACAGATGGCCACGCTGGGTGCCAGGCTGAGCTTGAAGCCCAGATCCAAACAGTTCATCTCTGGGCGTCTGTAGAATGAATGCGTATCTATCTTTGAAAACAAAACCAACCATCTCATTTGGTTGGACATCACGGATTTATTCCAACTCCATTTGAGATTTTAACTTCTTATCTGTAAAATAAAAATCTGCATAAATGGCGGCCTTGGGCCTGGGGATCCCCAGCTGCTCTGGCCGTCCCCTGCTTCCTCTCGGGGGTGCCACTAGGCCATGCCGTTTCCACTGCGCTGTGCAGGCAGCTCCCACACGTGTGTGTGTTGGGGGGGGAACTATTTTGGTAGCTTGAATTTCTCCATGTCTCAGCTGCAATCACCTGAATATTTAAAATACTTTCTATCTGGGTTTTCAAAACCGACACCCACCTTTCCATCACACTCGCCAGCCGTTCTCATCAGAGCCCAAGGCGCCTTGACAACGGGGTCAGTGACGGTCGGCTTTGGGTCTCGACGTGGGCTTTCCTACGGATGGTGACGCGTGCGGCCTTGGTGCCAGCCTGGGACAGAACAGGCTTGGAGGAAAGTCCAGCAGGCCTCATTTAGAAAAATTAAAAAGCAAACTCCTCTGGAGTCCAGATCTCCTCATTCCAGCAGGAGGGCTGCCCTGACCGACCGGCTCTTCCGGGAGCGCCTGGCCACACCCCCGGTGCTTGCTCACCTGCCTCCCTTTGTGTGGCTGTATCTTATCTCCAGATTAACGGGGCTACCCGGGAGCAGGGCTGGGGGTGGCAGGAGGGCGTCTGGTCTCTGCCCTAAACGAAGCCACTAGAGTCGCCTTCCTGCTTCTGACCCCTTTCTGACTCCTGCTGCAGTCGAAGGTGGTGGTGAGGTATCAGCGTTAACACACGCAGGCTTAGTGCCTGAAGGAAACCAGAGTGACCGGGCAGACGTTGGCCCTAGAAGGCAACAGGCCCCCGAATGGCCGCCTGGGGGCGCGATCCTTTTGAGTTTGGAGGCACAGCTTTTGAAAACATGTCTGGGATTGACAAAGGCCTCTCCCCAGCAGCCCTTGCCTTGGAGATGGGCCAGGTGTGCTGCGGGCTGGTGGGGAGGGGGCAGAGTTCCTTACCGGACTGTCTGGGGGCCAAAAATGCCTCCCATTTGCACAGCTCAAGGTCACATGTCACTTAGTGGCCGGGCCAGGGAGCAGTTTGAGGCTGTTTGTCATTCGAGTCTGAGAACACTTTAGGTTTGTGGTTCTCGAAGTGTCTTCAGGATCTGCAGTCCCAGCTCAGTTGCTCGTTAGAAATGCAAGTGCTCAGGCCCCACCCTTGGCCTCCCAAATCAAACTGTGGGTGAGGGGCCCACACCTGTGCCAATAAATCCTCTGGGATTCCAATGTGCACTTAAGTTCCAGAAGACACACCTGAGGCCCGGGTCCCGGCCCCAAGGAGCTGCTTCTGTGTTGTGGCAGCTGACATCTAACCTGAATCTGGCGTGGGCAGAGCAACAGAGGGGATCAGGTGAAGGAGGGAGGCCCCTGGAAACCCGATACAGGGCGAGGAGGGGGGGGGACACGATTAGTCACAAGGTGTCCTGAGCCTTTGATGCACAGCTGCCAGCCCAGGCCACCTCCGGGGGCATCTCAGCAGGAGCTGGTCCTGGCTGGGAGGGGACTTCGTCTGACCGGCTGGGGCAGCTGAGTGCATGTGAATCAGCAGACCTGGGCTGTGCCCCCATTTCTGATGGCTTCCTTCCTCTCCCAAACTATTGGAGCTTGGAGGTGCTGTCCTGATGCCAGCGATGTTTTCACTGGGGCAGGAAGTTCATTCAGCCCTGCATTGCTTTTAATGAGTTTTGCAAGCAAGTGGCCTCTTCCGGTGACTCATTCTGCCTTTTGTGCACCGGAGATTGTGGTTTTAAGTTTCACTTTGGAAAGTAACCACCGCTTCTGCCCCTTTCTCCACTGCTGGAATCCGAACAAGTTACATTCATTTTGCAACAAAGAAATGTAAATGCAGGCAGCCGGTCATATTTCTGCTCTGATTGTAAAAACATTCTTTTCCGAGATGAATGACAGAGCCAAGCTAAGAAGAAATGGTTTGTATTTTCAAATAACATTCATTTGGGAACTTCATATTTTTCCTTCCAGTGTGGTGGACAGTTTTGCTTTTGTTCTGTCTTTTTGATTCATATTTCAGAGTTATCCTAAAAATAAATTGGTTGAGTGAGGTGGCTCGCCTCTGACTTATGGAGGCTGAGTTCTGGACAAAAGTTTATGTCCTTCCATGCAGCACACCAAAGAGAATGATAATGAAGATGCGTTCTTAGTTAAATAGTTTTTGCCTGGACTCTCCTCAGAAATCAGTGTATGGTACCCGTACAGACGAATGCCTCGGGATTGACGGCATGTGTTACGTGGACAGACACGATGCCGTGTTTTGTCTCCGCTTCAAGTGAAACACTCATCTTCAAAATGTTAGTGTTGAACTAAACTATTCTTACATAATCCAAATATGTGCAAACATAAAGTGAGGCTCCCATACAATTATAAAACCAAAAACGCATTTAAAATTCAGTGCAGATAAAACGATAAGACCGATAGAATGCAAATGAACATGAATGTTATTTAGTGGAAAATGTTCATGTATTGAAGCTAGTGAAATGAGGAAGGATTTGGGTGTACAATAGAAGTATTCGTGTTTTATGTTTCATTTGTCAACTAGAACCTTCTGGGTTTTGAGCCCGACGGATCACCATTCTCATCATCCTCAACACTGACTTCTACAAAACACGGTCAGGAAAAAGTTCTCGTTACACATTTCCATCTCCACTGACTGCTCATGAGCCGTTGCAGGTTGTGACGACAGAACGGTCCCCTCAATAAATCGTCTGCTGGTTTCACGAAGCAAAGGCGTAGAGTCGTAGGCGTGTCGGCTTCGGACACTGTGAGGTCCGGCGCAGCCTGGGGTTTTATCGTCATTGCTGTTTCCGGTCACCTGTTATGGTCGCCCAGTCCCTTTTAATGAGAACATGGAAGTTGAGAGAGATCGTGATTTGCTGAAGGGCTTCTGACTGGTAAGAGGCAGGGCTGGATTGGAGGTCTCCAAATTCAGCGTGACCTCACGTGTCTTCAGGCTCTGTCCCACTGCGCCCCCCAAGGCTGGGACGGGCCAGTGCGCAAGGACCAGTGCAGTCGCCACGCCGTGTGCCCGTCGCCTGAGTCAGCCTCCAGAACCCTCCACAGAAGTGAGCCGGTGACGGCGAGAGGACACGGAGCAGAGAACAGACCCTGAGAGAGACTCGCAGCTTCCACAGCTTCCCCGGGGCTGAATCACCGCGTGAGCCACGGTGATTTGCGTTTTAAAAATGCTAACCCATTTTGAAAAATGGGGTATGCACTTCCTGTTTTGACCAGAAACAAATGCAGACAAGGCCCGGTTCCTCTGTCCAAGCAGAGGTTGACCTTTCAATTCAGAAATATCTGCACGGGCCCAGTTACGCTCGGGTGGGGGAATGGAGCCTGCGTAACCGCAGCTTCTGTCAAAGACACCGCCTTCTGGCTGAACTGGAAGATCCGCCAAAGTGCCATGGGAGCCACCAATTGGATACGGCAGAGTGTGAGCTGTTAAATAGCTAAAATCAGGGCACAGGACGAAGTAAATTGTATTCCTCTTCTGCCTTCTGTTCCTTTCCATGTCACCGTGACACTGTTACAATAACGATACAAAGGAGACGTTAACTTAGTTGTTGAACTGCTGATGTGTAATATCCTGGTAGAAATGAGAATCGATTTGGGGCTTGCTGTGAAGATAGGGCGGGGACAGGGAGTTTGGGGACCCTGAGTCTTCGGAGGTATGACAGAGGGGACTAACTGTCCTCTCAAGAGTCCTGCTTTCCTATAGAGTTGTTGCTGAAAAGCCACTGTCTCTCAGGGACTGTTTCCCAGTCTCCAGTCCCATGCCTGGCTATGCCTGTGTCACCACATCTTGGCAATGGGAATATGAGCGGCAGTGATGGATCGCCACTGGGCCAACGCAGGTAAAAAACATTCACATTCCCTGTCTCTACCTGTCGTCTAGAAGCACAAGTCTCCAGGGCAGAGCACAAGATGGAAGGAACCCGGGTCCCTGAATCACCATGTGGAAGGTGACCTGCCAAATACTGAAATGGACTTTGTGGAGCAAGAAATCAGTTTCCATGGTGATAACCTCTGAGATTCACAGGTGTATTTGCGACCGCAGGCGACGTTACCAAACTGATACGCGGGGAGAGAGGATCGCTGAGGGACGGGCTCCAGGCTGGAGAGGGAGCTGGCGGCAGAGCAGCCCCAGGAGAGAGGCGGCCGCCCGGGCCTCCTGTGGCGTCCGGGATCAGGGTGCTTCGGGAGAAGTGTTTTTTCATCTTTCTCTGCTTATAAAAGGAGGAGGAACAAAGGAGAGAGAGATTTGACAATGTGGAAAATGCTACCGAGAAGTTGTTTTCTCCTGTAGCATTTTTTGGAAGAGGGAGGAGTTAACGATACTTTGAAAAATAATGAGTAATAAAATAAGAGGAACGGCTCTCAATCCCAAGAAAAGCCAAAAATTATAGAAATAAAAAATATCATGTTGCTATACCTGGAGGTTTGGGGTGGGAAAAGAGGTACAGATGGAAAGGTAAATTCTTCATCTATCATAATAAGTTGAGTGTCTAAATTTAGTGAATCGAGATATTATAGTACATTTATATTATTTAGAAACATAGAGTAAATACCAGAATAAACAGCCGAAACAGTTGGACAGGGTGGTCCTTGAGGAGCTGGGGGGTCTGTGGGTGGCAGGGCGAGTGGGGCCGGTGAGGCCAGATTTCGTTTGACTTTCAGAACTATGTGAATATATTATTTAGGTTAAAAAAGCAGTAGGATGATTATAAAATGCCAACGAAATAAAGTAAAAAAGAAACAAAATAATAAGGAGGAGAGGGAAGGAGGAGGAGGAGGAGAAAATCGCCTGCAGGGAGGATGGATGAAGCTCCAGCCCCTCTTCGCCCTTTAATATTTCCTCAGGGACAAGTCTTCTCTGGTCACCCTCTCCGAGGACAATCCCTCGTAGCCCATCTAGTGGCCAGTTTTGAGAGGACCGATCAGTTTATTTATAAACGGCTTCGTGCCTGGAGTGCGTGAGTATGAAATGGTCCCCATTTTACCCGAGGGGCGTCTGGTACCTTAGAGCTGGGACTTGACAGTAAAGAAAGCGTTGGAAGGAAAAATGCTCTGGAGTCTGCCCCATGCCCGGTGCAGTGCCCGGCCTCAGAGGGTCCGAGGAGCTCGTGGCCGGCAGGAGACGGTGTTGAAAGCAGTCGTGTGCGAAGTGGGGCGGGTGCAGGGACAGAAATGTCGTGTCCTTGAGGGGAGGGGTGGAGGGACGGGGAGCTTACCCGCGGTCGAGAACGGTGCGTGGTATCAGGCAGAGGAAGGTCTCCTGTGCGGGGAGGAACCTGTTCTGCATCTGGAGTGATGGCTGTAGCTTCCCCAGCCCGGGAACGGGGAGAGGCACAGGGCGTGATGCTGCACAGTGAGTGATATGCTCCACGTGGTTACAGGCGGGGTTGAGAGGTGGTCACATCATGGTGTGGACAGGCCATGTGGTGTGGTCTCACCTTGAATGCAATAGGTAGCCACTCAGGTGAAGGATTGGGTAGAGCGGTCACCCAGGCAGTGGCATGCGTGGACCAGGGAGACACATCGGGACTATTAGGGCAGCTCAGCTGGGAGAGGCCGAGGGCCTAAACCTAGGCCGGGACAGGGGGGTGAAGGAGAGCCCTGGAGGGATCCAAGATAACGTCCATGTGTCTGATGGGCACATGAGTGCCTGGAGGAGCCCCCGTCAGCATTACAGCCATGGCCGACGCTGTGGGAGGCATTAGCAGTGGAGAACCTTCCAGATCTCACCAACAAGGATTCATGACGTTGGTCTTACGTTAGAATTTGTGGAGGGGGCGGGATTTTAAAAATCACCGATGTCTAAGTCCCACCCCAGTGGGCTCAGCTTGGCTCGGAAGTGTTTACACTGTAAACTCTGATTGTCACAGATTTGAAAGACCCAGACTGTGGGTTCAGCCACAGCCGAGTGATGCTGGATTTTATCAATAGAAAGATAAAGACCTTCTGAGCCAGGGGAAGGAGTCGTTCTATGAGGGGTATTCCATCTTCTTGAGACAGAACCGAAATGGAATGATCAGGAAATGAGTTAAAAATAACTGTGGTTCGCTCCGCTGAGAGGAGGCGGGGGCCTGGATCCGATGCGTGGTTTGGCTTTGGGGAGCTGGGAACATCTGGGGAAACAGAAGTAAAGAGAATTTAAGAGGCAGAAGGGAGCCTCTAATAAGATGCAGAGACTTCAAATTTCTCAAGGTTGCGGGAGGACAGCCGTGTCTCAAATACCGCTGTCTGGAGAGTAAGTAGATTTGCAACCCTTGCCATGAACCTCCTCAAAGGTGAAGTCTTCCCGTCGATGTTGTGTTTCTAGAGGAAACACATCCAACAACTGGCCAGACTCACTGGTATTCTGGTGAGGCTGAAACCAAGAACCTTTCAATTTTCATATATTTTCCGTTTATCCTCTTTCTCCCAGAAACTCCCAAAGTCTCCGTAAAGGGGTTTTGGCTGAGTCGTGAACTGTAGCGTGATCTGGTCCACCCGCCATAATTTTCTAAGGGCCTGGAATTTGTGTGGGTTTCCTAACTTTTGTGGCTGTGGGTGTGGTGTGGAGATAATCTCGTGGTCTTAATGGTTCTTTGGAAAAACGAGACACACAAGAGACATGACATTGGATCCCTGCTCCTTCACAGGTGCTAACAATTATGCCCTTCCAGTGGAAGGAGCTTGAGAGAAGCCGCGTGAGCAGAAACCCATTCTAGATCCACGCCCGTCAGGAACCCCGCTCACACGGAGCGGAATGGGAGATTTGAAAGGAGAGTCGTTTTTAGACTTCAGTTCCTTTGACCTTTAATTCCTATGCGGAAATTAAAAACCGGGAAATAATTTACGGCATCCATATTCGAGGGCATTCTTCAGTGTATTTGGGGGGTCTACGTATAATCCCTCCAGGGCTTCATGCGCCAACATGGCTGAATTTGTTTACAATGTGAAATAGAATGGGTGAATTTCCAGAAAAGGGGAAAATGTGACCTTGGAGAAAATTTAGTTACTATCCAGTTCTTCACCATTTCAGAGCCTTTGGTGATTCACATGGAGTAGCAGTAGGAGTTAAGAGAGGCATGTCACAGCTCAGGGAGTGACGTTCCCTCTAGGAGGACAGTGGCGCTCACGGACACGCTCGTATAAGTGGATCAAGTCCAGTGAATGCATCCCAGGGTCTGGTGACAGCATGTATCAGACGGAGTAGCCTGAGGACCTGGGGGTCCCCTGACACCCCCAAATGCTGCTCCAACAGCTGACTCGGTAACTGGCCTTTCTGGGGTCGATAAATAGTCCTTAAAAGATATCAGCTTTCAGTAAATAATCTTTAATTTTTTTTTTAGTTGTGCAACATCTCAGGTAGATCATGGATTTGACACCCCCTGACCCCACGTAAAGGTTCACTCTGCGACTGGACTATGTTTTCTGTTTATTTAGTCGAAGGCGCAGACCGCTGTTGCAAGGGGGGTGTCTGCGGAGGGCAGGGGATACACGGTGATGCATATGGTGTCCTTCGGCCCCCCATTTATCTGCAGGACGCTAACCGGATAGGGTGGGCTCTTGCCGGGTCTGCAAAAGTAAATTTCTTATGGTTTCATGACAGCCCAGAAGGCCCAGTGCTGCACAGTTTAACACCTGGACAGTGACTTAATGTGCTTTTATCTGGGGATAGACAGAGAAAGAGAGAGGGAGAGAAAGGAATTGGTTCACACCGTTGGGGCTGCAAGTCTGAAATTCGCAGGACAGGCTGGCAGGCTAGACACCCAGAGAGGAGTTGAGGTTTCAGCTCAGGGCCAGTGAATGTGTTCAAAGACAGT
This sequence comes from Pteropus medius, assembly GCF_902729225.1. NCBI lineage: Eukaryota > Metazoa > Chordata > Mammalia > Chiroptera > Pteropodidae > Pteropus > Pteropus medius. The sequence goes on along the minus strand of NW_024349800.1, from coordinate 59,969,571 downwards.
CTGGAGGCAAAAGTCCTTCTTCCTCTGGGGACCTCAGTCTCTTTCTCTTAAGGTCTTCAACTGATTGAACGAGGCCCACCACATTGCAGAGGCTCATCTGCTTTACGCAAAGTCTACTGGTTTCAATGTTAACTACATTTGAAAAATACCTTCACAACAACATCTGGACTGGTATTTGACTAAACGTCTGGGCATCATAGTCTAGCTAAGTTGATGCATAAAATTAACCGTCGGATGATAAAGCTGAAACGCAGAGAAGTAGGGATACGGCACAGCTAGGACTCGAGTTGAGGGCTGTCTGACTCCAGCATTTGTTCCATGAAGTCACACGGTCTCGCGCGTGCACGCGCGTGCGCGTGTGTGTGTAAAAGCCTCGGATTTCCCCAGAGTTCTCAGTGTAGTTTCTCTGTATGCCTGTTCTCCAGGCCCTGGCATTATGGGAAGGCAAGGATTCCTAGACAAGTGTAGGCAGCTGGGCTCAGGTCCAGTTCAGTTCAATTCGATCCAGTCCGAACTGCGTTATGTGGCCCTGACATGTGCCAGTTTGCTCTGGGCCGCAGTGTTGTCTGGGAGAAACAGATGGAAACGCCCGGCTCACGCCCCGTGGCTCTGATGGGGATGCAGGCTGGCGAGCGTGGAACTGAAAAGGGCTGGGGTGCCTGCTCTGTTAGAAACCAGGGCTGTCCCTGTGGGTGACCTGCCCGCCAATCCGAGCGTTACTAACTCAGTCCTTAATGTCGAATAATAGACGATGCTGACAAATCTAATGTTTTGGACGCTCAAATAAAATTTTTAATATGTAAGTCATATTTTTCCAAATATATATTTTTAAATCAGTTTGAAGTGGCCCCTTCTGTATTTCCCCAGTTGGGGGACTGCTCACATGAACTTCGGGCGACTCTCGATGATGGCCGCTGTGTGGTTTGGTTGTAAGTTTGATGTGAGCACAGAGTTTATCTACTCTGCCATCTTGACCAGAATTTCGAGAAGTACAATTTTTGAAAGACCTCTTTAAATTTGTGTTGCTTTTAGGTTTCAAACAGAGAGCCTTTGACAGAGAGCTTAATGGTAAGGAACTTGTAATCAGCAGTGTGTGTGTGTGTGTGTGTGATTAATTGAAAAGAACCAACAAACTTGGATTTGAATTCTAATTGGTGCTAAAATTAAAGGTAAAATCATGACTCTCATGGAAATATTTAATGAATACATGTCAAAGATTTTATTTAACTCATTAATTAATGAGGAGACTAATAAAATGTAAAAACAGGTTCAATGGAGAATTCAAAGAACACACTAATACGGGCAGTCCCGAATCGGAAATGAGTTTGCAAATAGATGCAAACAAATTCAGAGTCCACGGGGCAATCATCGATTGCACCTTCAAGGACCAAAGTTCATTTGCATTTCCATGGACAAGAATTACTTGCATTGCTATCAGTTTTCTACAATTTTCAGAGCTGCGAAATAGCACGAAGATGCGTAGAAGATGCAGATATCTTGGAGGGATGCTCTAAAAACAGCGCCTAGCAATGTGCGTTTTCTCATCCTAACTTTTTTCCTGACGCTGGAGAATGCTGGAAAAATGGCTTGGGCATATTCTTTAGCCGGAGTCTCAGTTTCTTCATCTGTAAAACAGGGCTGATAATTCTTCATCGATTTGTTGTGTGGACTAAAAGTAAATAATAACATATAAATTACCTGACACAGAGCATGTATTCCATCAATATTCATTCTTCTTGCACTGTATTTTTTTTTAACTGCTATGTGGATTTGTTCTCCCCAACTCTTCCTTCATGCATTTGTCTATCCAGCGTTTGCCGAAGGCCGAGGGTAAGGCGTGACACGGCCGGCGGGCTGCCCAGGCAATCGCCGTGCCATCGGGCAGGTTAAACTCTCTGAGCCTCAGCTCCTTATCTTTAAAATGGGGCTGGTACCTTAGGTTTTCACGTGGATTAAATGAATTAACGTTTATGAATATTTGGAGCCGGACCTGGCACCTGCGAAGTGCATTCTAAGTATTTATAGATTAAGTGTTGTTGTTATTTTATTGCTATAATTTGCATAGATTAAACAATGAGTAGTCTCTGCATTAGAAACCCAAGTTAGGGAAGACAAACATCGTAAAATCGACATTCATGTATCGTCTTGCTAAACTGCGCCGTTAAACCACACTGTCGTGAAAACGTGATTTTAGGGTGTTCTCTCCCACGGGGCACGTCTGAAGTGTCACTGGGCTCGTCTCCCCACCGTCTCCTGGGTCTTACTTTATTACTCAGCCCTTCCGAAGAAATGATTTCTGGCTCATTTAGGGACAAGCCTGTCTGTCTGTGGAGTTCAGTGTTCTCTCACCTGTTCATTGAGCCGTCCCTCTAGTCGACAGAGGAGAGCTTTGGCGCAGCGGAGCTGTCACGAGGCCCGGGAGCCAGCCAGGTGGGCCGCGGGGGTGGGGCGGGGGTGGGTCTCACCCGTCCCATCTTCCCCTGCTTCCTGTCCCCACACCGTCCGCACTCACTCAGCCTGCTCTGGCCATGCCACTGCATGCTCTGTTTTCTCCACCGAGAACCCTGGGGATCATGTTTTGAAAGCGCATGACATGGGTTCCCGCCAACTGCTACCCTAACTTTCGTTATTATTTCTGTATGGAGACACCAGCATCACCCAACACACACACAGCAAAAACAAGCTTCAGGCACACTGGGTTGGTGGGCCAAGAAGTGTTCTGCTCCCCAATCCTGGTGTCGCCTCGAGAAAGTTCTTCCCCTTCTCTGGGCTTCTGTTTCTCCACCATTGAGTTAATGGTCTGGCCTGGACCATTGGTTCACTAACCACCGTCTGTGGGTGGGCAGCATCAGCCTCCGCATCACTAGAAATGTAGATTCTCAGGCCCCGCGCAGAACCTGTTCAATCAGCACTAGAGACCTCAGGGCCAGCAATCTGTTTACCAAGCCCTTGGAGAGGGGAGTTTCTAATACAACCTGAAGCCAGAGACCCGCTGGCTTAGGTGAATTTTAAGTTTCCTTCTGGCTCTAATAGTCTATGATCATCTGCTCTTACCTGTGAGGGGGACAAATTGCACCTATTACCGATGACATCTGGGAATATGATGGGTGGCCTCACGCAACGAAAATGGAACTCAAATACGTGGCTCTGTGGGTCCCTCTCAAAGCATCACCTATTACCACCCTTACGTGAATCCCATCCGATAATTTATTGGAGCAAAAGCGGAAAGGGACTGGTGGAAAGTCCCCGTGCCCTGCAGCGAATGCACGAACAGCTCTTGGTTGTCCCCGAGAGGCCCTGAAAAGGTTCCCTGTGGGCGGCACGTGGACAGGGAGGCTGACGGCAGCTCTGTGCATCCAGAGTGGATACTGTTTCTCCCGCTGGTTCTCGACACAATGGGCAAGTGTGCGCTGGCTCGGCCGGCCTCCAGCGGCAGCTGTGTGCCCAGCGCTCCCTGGACGTGTGCCTGCAGCCCCACAGGGCTGATCTGTTTCCGTGGGAGGCGTCCCCAGCTCCTGTCAACAGGTTCGTCTCTCTGTCTCATGGAAAGTTCTGCTTGCCGGAGCTGGCCTGGGACTGAGCCAGGGGATAGTTGTCTCAGGGCCTCGCACATAGTAGGTGCTGTAAACATCACATATCGGGTCATTTCTTAAAATTGCTTTGGGGCTCAAATGAAATCTCAGAATCAGCGTTGGGCGGCTCCTGCCCCTGATGCCACAGGGAGGGACAGGTCACATCGCACGACCGCTCTCCCAGCCAAAAATGGAAGAGTCGCCGAAGGGGATCAGCTTTTGCCACCTGGAGAGCTTGGCGGGTTTGCATCTATGGCTGTTGTGTCATACTCTCCACAGGGTTCCTAGGAGGGAGCTGTTTCTCATTTCCAGATGAAAACTGTAGGGCCCAGAAAGTAAACTTTCTGACCAAAGTCACGCAAAAAGTAAGCCCAGAGTCAAGATACTAAGTTTAGTTTTATTTATTGAGTTTTATTTATTGATTTATTTAGCCTGTAAATCTATTTATTTATTTATTTATTCATTCATTCATTTATTTATTTATTTATTGCGGCCAAATAATATAGTCATCCTGTAGTGGGTTTCTGTTTCTAGTTATTCTGTTTATCTATTATCAAATTTACTTATTCTATCTTTTTTTATCTAATATATCTATTCGAGTATTTCAATCCGCATAGTAATGCTTCAAATGGGTATTATTGTCAGCATTTTACAGATGAGGAAACCAAGGCTGGAGAGAGGTCAATTAGCTACTCTCAGTCTCGGGGCTAGAAAGCAGTCAGGCTTGAAGGAACCGGGTGCCCTTGGGCAAGTTTCTTTGCTTCTCTGAACCTCTGTCCTCATCTGTCAGAACAGTATAACGACATCTGCCTTGAGACCAGGTCAAGCGGCTGGCACCCAGGAGCGGGTCACTACATATTGGTCCTCCCTTCCTGGGGGATCATTGTAATCTAAGGCTTCGGGTCTTGGGACAAGATGGAAATCTCAGAGGATCGAATTTACCGTCGAGTTCGGTCATTTTTGTCCTGTCATTTTTGAACCATACGTTTAGTAAACAGCGATGGTTCTCATCTCCTGGCCCAGGCACCTTTTCTAGGTAAATATCAAGTGGGATCAGAACCTGCGCTCAGGAAGGGAGTGTCCAGGTCTGTGCGGGGTCAGTGCCGGATGCAGGGGCTCCTGGGTCTTAATCCTTCTGACGTGCTGCTGTTCCGTGAGGGTAATTTTCCTCTTTGACTAGTTTCGCATTGTTAGAAGTGAACACTTCCTTTCCCGCTCCAGAAAGGCAGTCAGATCATTTGAGAGGCTCTGGACCAGACCAAAGCGTTGAGAGCTGTCTATGCCCACATCCGGGGTTCGCGTGGCTGAGGGTGTGCAGGTTCCCTTTCAAGTCCGTTTCGACTCCTCATCTCTTTCTTAGAGGGTTTATAAGAAGCTCGTGCTCAGGTCTTCATTTATTCATTCGGCGAACACTTACCGGGTATCTGTTTATATCCGGGACACGCACAGGTGAAGAAAGTGCTTGCTGTGTTGTAATGAAGTATGAACAAAATGGCTGGGTATTCAGAAATGGAAACAGCTAGATAGTGACTGGGGTTGGGGTGGAGGTTTCACAAGGGGGCGATGTTGCAGATGGGCCTTGAAGGTTGAAAAAGAGTTTGCCTGAGGAGGAGAGTCATCCCAGTCAGAGAGAAGAGGAGGAACCAAAGTATTGCAAAGCTTCAAAGTCATGACAGATGCCAGTGTGTCTGGGGATGTGGAGGTCGACTGTGCCGGAGTCCCTGACTGGTGTAGTTTTTGCCTGTGTGTAGAGTATGGATATGTAGGTGTGCGTCTGTGTTTAGAGGAATGGCGTGTGTGTGGGTGGGCGTGTGGGGGCGAGGACGGGATGGATGGAGAAGTAGATGGCGTCCAGCATGAAGAGACTTGATGGGCCTGAATGTCACCAGACATTTGAGTGGAAGAAGTGTCCTGATCTGGGACAGGACACAAGAGGGTGGTCGGAAAAAAGCTGTCACAATATCGAATGGTTTTTCAGAGCCCTCAGTGGTAGCCTGTCACCTGTCACGTTGGACCGGTTCCAGTTTCTTTGAAATCCGATGCCTGCCTCTGCAGCTCGATGTCCCCCTCCTTCCTTATGTGGCCCCTGCAGGACATCTCAGTGCTAGGAAGAGGTCAAAAAGGAATACGACCCAACCCGGGCTTTGAAGTAGTTTGTCATCTTGGAGGATGCCAGGACTTCCTGAGTGCCATCTACAAACACAGCTGCCACCCTCATGTTTGCCTTTATTTTTTTCCTATTTAGTTGGGCTCTGACAGACGAATTACAAAAAGACAAGTTGCTCAGGCTCATTCAGTCATTCACTCAGCGAGCATTTATGTTCCAGGAACTCTTCCAGCCCCTATGAGTTCAGGAAGGATTGATTTTTCAATGACAACGAATTTGTCAATTCCTGCCCACGGCGAAATGAATCATTTCCCTGAACCTCAGTTTCCCATCTGTAAAAATAGCAAAGCCGTTCTCACCTAACAGGAATGTAGCACTGAAGGAAAGGAAAGGTACGTGGAAGCATCTGGGTCATCTCGGCCGAAGATGTTATTTGTTCCTCTCTCAGCACAGAAACCGCCTTTCAGAAACATGGTTTTACTTCGTTTGGTCGGGGAGGTGGGTGTGGTTCCCCAAGCCACCAGCAGATGGTGCCCAAGAACCCCGTGCCAGAACCAAGGTCTCCCCGCACCCCCACACCCCCGCCCTCCCGCTGCACGCTCGCCACACTCCATCTCCCTTCCCTGCCTGCCTCCCCTTCTCGTCACTCCAGGTCCCAGGCAGAAAGTCACACAAAACACTTTGTGTCTGTCAGCAGATTCCTGGAAGGTCGCGCTGAATTGCGGATGCTCCTGGGTAGGACTGAAAGGTTCTATTTTTTCTTTTCTTTAATTTTTTTTTTTTTGTCTCCCATGAATTGCATCACTGGGCAGCCTCTTGGCTTTATTCATCAGACTCCTGTGGTTTTTAGACCTTTCCCAATTCTTCTGCCTCTGCTTCCTTTCCAGGACCCTCTGGCCAAGGCAGGATACTCATGGCTGGTTGTGGCCAGGGACGTGGTTGTCGTCCAGCACTATTCATAGTCACTTCCTCTGCCCGTCCTATCCCCACTCCCAGAGCTCAAACAGGCCACGGTCCTGGGGACAGAGACCTGAGGTTGAGGTGACCCCAGGTGACTGTCAGCCCCGATTCCCACATAAGAGGAGACTCGCCTGGCAGGGAAACGGGTCTCATCTTCAAAGTCTGATTTTCACCAGGGTCAGGGACCCTGGACACCCTGGTCTGTGGCATCCCCTCCCACTTCCTGACCACACGTATACTGCTTGTGGTATTTTAAACTTTGCCAGCTCTTTAAGGAATTACCCCAAATTGAGTAGCCATTTGTTTTGCAGGTATCCTGGGATTGTCCCAATTTAACATGTGAAGCTATTGTCCTTGTATCATGTGTCAGGACCACAGACTTGATATTCTGTTGGAGGAAAGTAAGTCAGACCATTCAGATGCATATGGTATAAGAAGGCATTCTTTTCTACTCGTCATCCTTACTGTATGCTGGGCACTGTGAGCTATTATATATGCAGAGACCAATAAAAATAGGCCTTGCCTCAGGGAGTCCTTGGGCAAGGGGGCATGAGAGACAGACACCAGCGTGGTGGCTGGAGTGAGACACACTGCAGAATAGACAGAACACGTGGGTCCAGACCCTGAGAGAGGCAGGAGTGGCTCTGCTCACCATCGCCCCTGGTGGCCGGCCTGGGGAATGTGTGCTTCTCAACACTTGCAGCTTCCGGCGCTGAGCGTCTAGAGGTGTTCGGTCCCAGAGTGGAGATGTGACCACCAGGGGCTAGAGCGAGAGCCCACTGAACTTCGCGGTACAGCTGCTGCCGGTCTCTTTGTGCCAATCATCATCAGGCCAAGAAAGGAGGTCTCTGTCGGAAGGGGTAGTGACTGATCATCACGAAGAAATGGGGAGAAATATGTCTGGCATTGAGGTGATCCCGTGGCGTCCATCTCTTGGTGCTCCCACACCCGATTTTAATAGACAACGTGAAAGTTCCGCAGCTATGGCCTAATGAAGGCGCAGTAGCCAGGGCTCCGGCCCCCCTGGGCGAGGGTCTGGGTCTCCCTTCCCTCAGGAAGCCCACGTAGATACCACGGGGCTGGGAAAGTCAGTGTCAGTGGTGGAGGAGGGAGAGGATGACTTTCAGATATGACCTTGGGACCAGTGCGGCAGCCCTTCTCTTGTAAGTTTCCCCAGGAATCACGAGGAGTCAGAACCCCGAAGAAGCCGTGCCCCCATGGGGTGAACCTAATGTGAGAGGCGGGCGTCCGAGGGGTGCACAGGGAGACTGTAGCCGACGCTGGGGCTGCCCTTCTAGATGTCTGTACCAGCAGTTCCCTCCTGGTTATGGCTGTTCCCTTCCCTTGGGAATTGCCTTGGATGATGGATGCCGCCTGGAGATGCTGGGAAGGTTATGCCCTCTCCCTGAGGATGGCTTCCAGCTGATGGTTGGAGGATATGGGGACACAGAAGACCAGAGAGTCCCCATTACCTCAAGGTGGGACAACCCTGTGGTTTGATTTATATTCCATGTATACTTCAGCTGAGCCCACACCCTTGCTTAGCTTTTCCGGCTGCCCTATCCTAGGTCCGCCTCGTCCTTAAGTGTCCTCCTAAGAATCCTCCCTTAATAAACCACTTGTGCAGGACCACTGTCTCAGCCTCTGCTTCTGGAGAACCTGATCAAAGATAAATAGCTGCGAGAACACAAGGGAAGGAGGGGGTTTTGTCTGGCAGCTCAGAATAGTCTTGCTGGGATAGGTCTTGGAGGATGAGCAGGAGTTTGATTATAGGAGGAGACATTCTAAGCAGAAGAGCAGCATAAGCAAAATACAACAGCCATGTATTTTATCTCAAGACTATCAAGGTGTTTCATTTGGCTGGAGTGCTGAGCATATGGGGTGAGGTGGGCGGTGATGGCAGGAGAATTTAGCACCAATTCTTAAGGGTCCGGGCAAGGAGACTGGACGTCAAGCTTTAGCTCTGAAATAACCTCACCTAGAGCTCTTCTCTTGATCTGCCGTAATTGGCTCAGACCTGAGGGACCACCACTTAGGAATTAATTGCGATATAAAAAACATCCTATGTCATATCCCAAGTCAGTGGAAGAGTTAGGATATAAACTCATGCTCCCAGATTCCAGCCCAAGGCTTTACCCGCTGCTCATAATAATAAAATCCTTTGACTACCAAAATAATATTTTTAACCCACTCCTAAACTGTGGAAATGGACGTATCCTGATTCATCTATTTTTCATCTTTTAAAATGCGTCTTTCTCAATTCCTAATAATTAATAACGGTTCAGATTCATCTCATATTTTTTAGCCTCACTATATGTCAACTGCTTTCACGTACATTAACTCATCTCATTCTGACAACTACCCAGGGAAGCATGTGACATCATTCCCATGTTATAAATAACAAAATAGAGTCACAGAGAGGTCAAATAACATAAACCCAGACTTTTCCCACTCTATTACCGGAGCACATCTATGTCACTTAGTTTTTGTTGAATGACAAGCCACCCCCAATCTTAATGGATTACAACAACTTATTTATCTGATGATTCCATGGATTGGCAGTTTGGGTTGGGCTCAGCTGGGCGGTTTTTCTGCCGAAGCTGGCTGGGCTCACATGTGCATCTGTGGTCAGCTGCTGGTTGGCTAGGCAGCTCTGTTTCTGGAGCTTAAAGCTGGTTTGTGGCTGGAGCAGTGGATGCAACAGGGCCATGAGTCTCTCATCCTCCAACAGACTAGCTGAGGCTCTTTCACGTGGTTGCCGTAGGTTTCCAAGAGCAGCCAGTTAAACAAGCTCCAGTGCGTTAGAGCCTTGAGGCCTCTGTTTGCATCACAGTAGCTAACAGCCCATTGCCCAAGCCAAATGGTTCAGCTCAGAGTCAGTGTGATACACCTGGCCTGAGGGCATGGCTGCAGGGAGGGAGATGAGTTGTGGCAAATTTTTAAATCTATCATGTTTGGTTTTCAAAAGACTTCTTATTATAAAAATGTATATAAGTATGATATATATATGTATGTATATTAGTTTGGAAAATTTGAGAAATATAGAAAAACCTAAAGAAGGAGGAAATCATCTATAATGTACCATTCAGAGATAATCACTGTGAACTTTTTAGTACGTTTCCTCCTGTCTTATGACCATGTGAGTGACAGACTCTGTGTGCATATATGTTTATGCAATAGCTTCTTTAAAACAAAATAAAAGAACACTGTCAGAGTCTGCCTTTTATTGACATTATGAACACTTCTCCATGTTATCAAATAATTCTTGAAAGTATAATACTTTTCAATACCCTATCATAGCTCCCCATCGCATTTCATTTCACCTTACCCTGCTTCCTTCCTTCCTTCTTTCCTTCCTTCCTTCCTTCCTTCCTTCCTTCCTTCCTTCCTTCCTTCCTTCCTTCCTTCCTTCCTTCCTGCCTGCCTGCCTGCATTTCAGATTGCTTCAATTTCTTTCTTTCTTTTTGTTTTGTTTTTTGATCTTATAAGTAATATTTTATTGAAATTTCCGGACTATAAATTCATCCACCTTTCTGATGGTTTTCCTAGAATAGACTCCCAGAAGTGAATTAGTGGATCAAAGAAGTTAACATTTGTAGAGCTTTCAATGCATGTGGCTAAATTGCTTTCCTGGCATTTACCCTTGTGGGGCCCTGTGGGCGAGGGCTTGCTTTGTAGCGTGCTCAAGAACACTAAGTATTATCTTAAAAAGAGAAGAAAATCAATTATGTAAAAAAAATGGTAACTTATTTTAATTTGTGTTTCTGGTTATCGGCAAGAGTAAACATTTAAAAACGTTTATTGACCATTTATAGTTCTGTGAATGTCCTTTTTCTTAAAAAATGATATGCACTTGTACGAATTAGACTGTATTAATGTTATTGACACATCATATTTTTTCCCTTTTAGGTTGCCATTTACTTTTTAATTTTGTTTGAGGAATTTCTATTTATTTCTCGACAGATAGGGGTTTAAATTTTTTCATCGTTGAATCAATTTTTCTTTGTTTTTAAAATAACAGCTATTGCTTTTATATTTACGATGTCATTTTCGATCCATCTCTTAAAAAATGTGAGATTTGGTGGCTTTGCCACTTAGCAGAACAGCATTCCGAAAGGCTGTCTGTCACTGGAACCAGAACTGACAGGTGGAGCTGATGTCCCATGTGCCGTTTTACCCTCCAGCTGAGCCTGGGTGACTTGCCCCCAGGGTCCCCATTTCACTGACACAAGGCTGATCAGCAAAGGCCCTTTGGTGTTGTTTTAACCCCGGGGAGAAAAACTGCGCTGCTTTTCTCCTGACGGCGGGCCCTAGCCGCCCATCACCCTGACCAGGAGGGGGCGCCATCCTCTTCTTTGCGTCTCTTACAATCCTGGTTGGATTCATCACCAGACACACCGACGGCTCCTGCTGTGTAATGGTTTGTGTCTTTCCCGTGGTGTGAATTTCGAGCGCAGTGGCCGTGACAGTGAATTGCATAGCGGGTTAGTGACTTAACTCTCGATCGTCAAAAGGATCAGACGATGTGTAAACAACCTGTAAAGCACTTGGAATGGTGCCCGGCACATAGTAAGTGCTCGGTGGGGAGGAGCCATTTGTATGTGTGAGTGCGCTGGGCAGTGTCCACGTATGTTTCCTATGATGCTGCTGTGAGAGCCCACGAGAAAATGGATGCCGCTGCGGCGTCGGTGAGGCCGCGGTGTCTGCAATAATCTGGTGCGGTACCTGGTACCAGACATGCCTGGAACCCCGCCTTAGCTTCGTGACTGCCAACCAGGGGCAATGGACTGAACGTTTGTGTCCCCCAACATCCACATCTCCAGTGGGATGGGATTCGGAGGTGATTAGGTCACGAGGGCGGAGCCCTCATGAATGAGATGAGTGCCCTTATAAGGGAGACCCCAGAGAGCTCCCTCTGGGAGGACACATTGTGAGAAGGTGGCCGTCTATGCACCAGGAAGTGGGCCCTCACCAGACATCGAATGCGCCATTGTCTTGACCTTGGACTTCCAGCCTCCGGAACTATGAGAAATACGCTTCCGTTGTTTATAAGCCACCCAGTCTCTGGTCTCTTTATTATAGCAGCCGCCGAGGACGAAGGCAGCAGGCGACTCGGGCAAGCATCGCGCCCGGGTTCATTTCCTCTGTGGCCGTGCAATGCTGCACTTCATTAGCGAGCACATAGACCGATGCTGCTGGAAAGGAGTGAAAATGCAAAAAATCACGATGAGAACAGGGATGACAGAAGCACAGGGCACGTGCGTAGGTGAGTGAAGTGAGGTATGGTCCGCAAAAGCCTGCAGCGTGGCGGGGCAGTGCCTGCAAGCAGCTGTGAATGATGCCCGAGCAAACGTACGAACGAAGGGAGATTCTGCCGAATGCAGAGCAGAGACAGGCTTTGCCCTTTCACGTGTGCGAGTGCGTGTGTGTGTGTGCGCGTGCGTGTGTGTGCGTGTGTGTGATTTCTCCTTTTCCCTCTTAGTTTTTCTGGCAGATTGGATCATTAAAATGACATCGGACAGATTAACAGGAGAAAATAATCAAATTTAATGATGTATGTATGTATGTAGGTCTAGGGGTGCCATAAGAATATGCGATCCAAGGACAGATGAAGGCAGTTAAGTCTTCTGTGCCATCTTGAGCTAAGAAGGGTGGAGGGTTGTAGTTTGGAACTTCAAAGGGGGGAAGCCAATTCACATGGGGATGGAAAAGCAGTGTTTGGTAAACAAGTGTTTGCCAGGCCATCTTTAGCAATGGGGCAGGGAGAGCTTTGCTAGGTCCCTCCCTGTCTATCACACCTAGTTCATGTTAAACCGTACTCATCTGTGATGATAGCGCCTTCCTGGGTTACGTCCTCCGTCTAAATTCTTTTAGGCAGTGAGGTGAGAGCAAGGTCAAAATTCTTCCTGAGTCTTTTGCTTCTTCAAAATAACCAGCTTAAAATAATCAGTATCCGAAAGAGGCATATTTTGGGGTAACAAATGCTACTCCCTTTCACAGTCTAGGACTTAAAAAACTTTTATTGGGGTGCGGGTAGGAGATTTTAGGTAAATGATAAGAATTTCTTGGTGATGAGGAATTCTGGCACTGAGAACTGCATTTTGGTGATTTCGCCTGGCGCACGGGCTTGTTTCGCCTGTCTCGCGGGGCCCGCCTGTGCGCAAAGGGCTCTTTGCTAATGTGTCATGTAACATACCGATCACAAGGTTGAGTCTTCCACTTACTCCTGACTACACAGGAACAAAGAAATCAAAACCATCGCTCCTAAAAGATTCTCTCATGCCTGCGATATTTTGGCTCACTTAACATAACTGAATTAATTCATTTTTTTTTTTTTTTTCCTAGAATAGGAATCGAATCCACGGACCTGTGGCTCTGTCATGCTTGTTTAGGAGATTCGCCAACTGGTTACAGTAACTCTGGGAGGAAACAGTTGTGAGCCAGTTTTTTATTTTGTCCCTCACCTACACAGCTACACCTTGGGTGGGCTTTTTCTCCAGTCGAATAGATTAATCCGTTCCTTGTATAAACAACAGCATCGCGAGCTGAAACATTACAGCAGACTACTAGTCTACTACCCAGCACCATGACATATCAGCTTTATTAGTTCCATTCTTCAAGACATTGTGAAATAATGAAAAGCACATTGTCTAACCAAGATATGGCGAATTTCAATGCGTACATTTCCAAATGACCTTCTTGGTTTTCTAACTAAGTGTAAATTACTTAGTAACAATGAAATTAACTGAACTATTATTCACTCAAAACATTGCTCTTATTTGCTGAATACAAAGCCCACACAAGATGCCTCTAGTATATAAAATATGTTATGGGTAGTTACACAATTCCTAAACTTCTCTAAAGCATTTGTATGAAAATGCAGGAAATGGAAACAGTAGCAAATCTAGATTTTTATTAACCTTGACATAGTGTAACTCTTGGTAAATAAGAGGGAGAAACTGATTAATATTATTACTTGGTAAACAAGAAGGAAAACAGGTTACTAAAGGTTATTAAAGGTTACTAAAGTTTGCAAATTACCTGTCAGTCACGTCCTTATTTGGAATCTGCTACCCCATTTTAGAGAGCTTGTGGGGAAATTATAAATGAAAATTTTGTAAGCAAACGTACTTCTCGAGATGAAGAAAGCGGTCTGAGGTTGTTTTAATAGATGAGTAAGTAAGTTGAGACTTGAGAAGGGAAGTGATTTGTCAGAATTAGGGATGGAGCATTAGGGAGGCGCTCAGAACCAGAACTCAGGGCTAAGGACTCCCAGCCCAGAGCTGCTCCGGACCCTGAGCCTCTAGGACTGTCTGCTCTGCCCCAGGAGGGATCATGCGCCCTTCCCCCATTTAACTGTGAATCTCATAGGCCAGAGACGGGGCTCTTTCTCCTTAGTTCTCACCTGTAGGGACACCCACTTTGAGCCTGGTACGATCTGTTCATGGCATAAAGGGCTGCTGAATTGAGGCTGGATTGGGGAACGGAACTGGAAAACTGGGAGTGTTTTAAGCTGGGTGCCAGCTGAAGGCTTATTCATCTTCTGCCTCCGTTCTCACCCCAGATGATCTATTAGATTTTTTTAAAATCTAAGACCAAGATGGGATTATCACTTTCTTCATTTATTTTAAGTGAACATTTTTGAGATTCCTGTATATAACTGGTGAGTTTTGCTGAATAGAGGTTTTGGAACACTGTCTTAAATTGAAAAGGCCCAGGAGGACATAAAAGTGGAAAATTCAGTTGCTAGTATGTGACTTCCTTGGCTTATTGCAGTGAGACGAGTTAGCTGACAAGGGTGAATCTTCAAAGAATTAATTTACAAAACTACACGTTCAACATTGCAGCCTCAGCTGAAACAGAGAGTCAGAAAAAGTGCTGAGCGCGGGAGAGTTAGCATGGCCTTCTTACCTTGGCATACTATATTAGTTTCAGGTGTACAACACCTACCTTGCAAGGAAGGCGAGCCAAGTTAGCGGCCCTGGAATGGGGACTATGGCACCGGGGGAAAGAGACTCTCAAATGAGTCACATTCTGCAAGATAGCATCTTGCCTTCCTGAGGTTCTGCAGATGTGGGCTTTCGGATGGCATGGCCAGTGTCCTGGAGCCACCTTCCAGAGCCACGGTGACCTGCTTCTTATCATGCCATCAAGTTCTTGATGTTTCTCAAGGGGTGCCTGTAGTGATACTTACATGCCGGAGAGCACATTTGAAAACATGCAGAAGAGCACATTTTTTTAAAATCCCAGCGCCTGCTCCTCTCCTTCCTGCTGTGGTGTAGTCTGCGCTCGGGCGCAGTACTGGCGTGGCAGCATGCAGGAGGAATTCAGGAGAGAGTGAGATATTCTGAAGTCAGCACCGGCTTTGGGATCAGACACAACGGGGCTTGACACTGAGCTCCGCCCCCAAAATGCTGGATGACCTTTTGTCAATCCATTGCCTTTCTGAGGCTCAGTTTTCTCATCTGTGGAATGGTGACAAAGATACTTACCTTGACAGCTATTGTGCTGAATGGCAATCCACATCTCTAATTATAGCTGATGCTAGTACCCAGCATACAATAGATGCTGGTACTGATAACGATGCTCCTGATGGTGATAAGTGGTGATGGTGATGGTGGTGCTGGTTGAGTATCAGTGGGGCTTTTCCTTTGCATCCAATATTTTGAGGTACATGATTCTTCATTGTGACTGGGAAGTAGCACCCGAACCCAATAGAATCATCGCATTTTTTGGCTGGAAGGGATCATAAAGACCTTTTTCTTCAACCTTCTCTATATGATGCCTAAAGACATTTAAATTGGTATTTCATCCTCTGTTTCAACATCCTCCTGATGGGGCATTCAGGAACTCACTACCCCTGATGCTTATCAAATGATTGCTTTCTGAGCAACAGTTTTCTAACCTGGAAAAAGGGGTTGACAACGCCCAGGTGAAAGGTTGCGGTAGGGGTCAGAGGTCATGCATGCCAAAGGTCAAGACAGGAGTTCAACGACTCTTTTCTTTTCTCCCTTCTCTTCCCTTCCCTGGAGCTTCTGGTTTCGCCCCTGGATAGCTCGACATTTAGCAGTTCCCGACTCCCCGGGATTTTCCCCAGCTGTCTCGGTTTCCCTCTCCGTGGCCACGTGGGATGAATCGAGTTAGTCTTTCCTAAGACGGCCTTGCAGACATCGCTCTTAGACCCTAGAGTCTTCTCTTTTCCTCTAGTCCCTGGTCCCCTTGGCCACTCTTTATCATCACAAGGTTTCCAGTCCCCTCTGCTCATTTCATTCGTCTCTGAATGTGTGACCACTTCCTGTTTAAACCGCGGTACCCGTGAGGGTCACCGATGGAAGGGAATTCAGACAGGATTTCCCCTTTAGCTTTGTATCTGGAGAAGCTGAGGCCCGGTGCGAGGGCTGTTCACACAGCCGGCTCTTCCCTGGCCAGGGGCGTGGCCCCAGGAAGTGTCTCCTGATTTACACTGTGCTTGTGGCGGCAACTTTTATATTTTCATTATAGTGCTTCCCTCCTCTTTCCAGAAAGGGATCCAGATGCAGTGAAAGGATTTTCTTGGCTTGGAAGAGCATCTGGATTCTTTAAGAAAATGCTTGTCTGCTAACATTTTACGCCTAATGTGAGTTGTTTTCCCTTATCACAACTACTTGAAAATTGGATGAGAATCTATTCTCTGAACCTAGCACAGATGAGACATGTAGAAGCGTGAAGCTGGTTATTATTTTTTAAAAATAATTGTTTCATTTTTCAGTTATAGTTGACATATGACATTACATTAGTTTCAGGCGTACAGCATGACGTTAGACATTTATATAATTTACGAAGTCATCACCCTGACAAATCTAGCACCCATCTGACACCATGGTCATTACAATGTTATTGACCATATTCCTTCTGCTGTACTTTACATCCCCACGACTATTTTGTGACTACCAGTTTGTGCTTCTTAATCACATCCCCTCTTTCACCCACCCTCCCAACCCCACTCTCGTATGGCGACCCTCACAACGGTCCCTGTTTCCACGAGTTTGTTTCTGTTTTGTTTATTTTGTTCTTTAGATTCCGCATGTAAGTGAAATCAGATGGCATTTGTCTTTCTCCGTCTCACTGTAGGCCCATCCATGTTGTTTCAGGTGGCAAGATTTCATTCTTTTAAAATTTTTTTTTTATGGCTGAGTAATATTCCCTTGTGTATATGTACCACCTCTTCTTTATCCATTGATCCATCGATAGATACTCAGGTAGCCTCCATATCCTGGCTGTTGTCAGTAATGCTGCAATGGACATACGGATGCACACATCCCTTCGAAGTGGTGTTTTGGGTTTCTTTGAATAAATGCCCAGAAGTGGGATTACTGGGTCCTTCTTTGTCTTTTGTTATAGCCTTTGTTTTAAAGTCTATTTTGTCTAAGTATTGCTTCCCCAGATCTTTTTTTTTTTTCCATTTCCATTTTCATGAAATATCTTTTTCCATTCCTTTACTTTCAGTCCGTGTTTATCTTTCAATTTGAAATGAGTCTCTTGTGGGCAGCATATGTAAGAGTCTTGTTTTCTTATCCATTCAGCCACCTTCTTTTTTGATTTAATCTATTTTTATTTGAATTGTTGATAGATATGTAGTTCTTGCCATTTTATTATTCATATTGTGTATATATAATTTTTTTTCCTTAGAGAAGTCCCTCTTACATTTCTTGTAATGCTGGTTTGGTGGTGATGAACTCCTTTAGCTTTTTCTTGTATGAGAAACTCTTCAATTCTAAATGATAGCTTTGCTGGGTAGAGTAATCTTGGTTGCAGGTCCTTGCTTTTCAATACTTTGAATATTTCATGCCAGTCCCTTCTGGCCTGCAAAGTTTCTGTTGAAAAATCAGCTGACAGTCTTATCAAAGTTCCCTTGCAGGTAGGTAACTGCTTTTCTCATGCTGCTTTTTAAGATTCTCTTTTTGTCTTTAACCTTTGGCATTTTAAGTATGATGTGTCTTGGCATGGGCCTCTTTGCGTTCATTTTATTTGAGATTCTCTGAGCTTGTGTGTCCATTTCCTTTACCAGGCTAGGAAAGTTTTTATCTTTATTTCTTCATATAGATTTTCAATTTCTTGTTCTCTCTCTTCTCCTTCTGGTACCCCTATGATGCGAATTTTGATATGCTTGATGTTGTCCCAGAGACCCCTTAAACTATTCTCATGTTTTTGGATTCTTTCTTCTTGTTGCTATTCTTATTTTCTGTTACTTTATCTTCTAAATCGCTGATTTGATCTTCAGCGTCATCTAATCTATTGTTGAGTCCCTCTAATATATTCTTCATTGCAGTTATTGTATTCTTCATTTCTAACTGGATCTTTTTTTATGTGCTATCTCCATTTTTATGTTTTCTATCTCTTTGTTAAATTCTCACTGAGTTCATCTACTCTCTCCTTAAGTTCATCAAACATCCTTATAAGCAGTGTTTTGAACTCTGCATCTGGTAGATCATTTGTCTCCATTTTGTTTAGTTTTTTTTTTTCTTCCTGGAGCTTTGTTCTGTTCTTTTACTTGAGACATGTTTCTTGGTCTCCTCATTTTGGCTGCCCCCCTGTGTTTGTCTCCATATATTAGGCAGGGCTCCTAAGTCTCTCCATCTTAGTAGAGTGGTTTCATGTAATAGGTGTCTTGTGGGGCCCAGTGGCACAGTCTTCCTTGGTCACCAGAGCCAGGTGCTCAAGGTATGTCTCTTGTGTGGGTTGTGTGTGTCTTCCTGTTGTAGTCGAGCCTTGGTTGCTATCTGCACATCAATGGAAGGGATTGATCCTCGAGCTGATTGGTTGTGAGGACTGGCTGGCGAGGGGCTGACCCTATAGAAAAGGATTCACTTTAGTAGAGTTCTGGTACCTGCCCAATCTGCCCTTTGGGTGTGTCCTCCTCGGATGCAGCCCTGGGTAGTGCTTTGGCTCTGGTGGAAGCTGGTCACCAGGTGTGCTACCCTTGGGGCCTCTGGGAGGGGTCAGCTGAACTGCAGGCCAAGTTCAGCTGCAGCCGGTGCACTACTGAGGGCCACCTGGCAAGAGTCACTAAGTAATCTGCAAATGGCCACCACCTGTGCTGGGCTTAGAGGTGCCTCAAGAGGCCAAGCTGGAAACTGAGGCTAGTAGCTGCCAGTGCCAGGGTTGGGGCTGCTCAGCAAGAGGTACAGGGCACACTGAGGCCAGTTGCTGCTTGTCTGGGTTTTGTGAATCTTTGAGCGATTTTAGGAAAGTCTGCAGCCTAAGCCACGACAGGCCATTTGTATGGGAAAAAACCACTGGAGGCAGCTGGGGTGGGCCCACAGCTGGAGGCAGTTGGGGTGGGGCCTCAGTGAATCACATGGGCAGGGCAAACAGGTGTTAGCCAGGCTAATGGAGCTCAGATATGGTGGCTGCCTGCGTCTTCAAGTCGGGAGTGGGGAGGGCTCAACAAAGGAACAGTATCAGGGAGAAAGCTATCCCTCCAGCCCTCTTCCTGAAGCCAGACAACTCAGTTTCTCCTCGTGTGTCCCTGGTACCTTCTGAGCAGCTGCTCCAGTGCTGGAACTCAGAGAGAGTGAGTAAGTCTATGCGCCGGCTTAAGAGGAATGTCTGAGACTCTCACAACCTCTGTCTCACTCAGCCACAACCTCCTCTGGTTTTCACAGTCAAAGGTTGTGTGAACTTCTCTTTGTGGCACTGGAACCCTGGGCTGGGGAGCCCAGTGTGGGGCTGGGATCCTCCTTCTCCTCTGGGGGGAACTCTGCAGCCAAGATATCGCTCCCGATTCTCGAATGCCGCACACGGGTGTGGGACCAGCCCATTTTGCGTCTCCACCTCTCCTATCAGTCTTGAAGTGGCCTCTTATGTATGTCACCAATTGTAAGACTTCTGTTCAGCCAGACCTCAGGTGGCTCCCAATAATGGTTGTTCTGTGGTTTTGTAGCAACTTTGGTGTGGTCGTGAGAGGAGGCGAGCAGAGTGCCCACCTGCTCTGCCATTTTGATCAATAGTTGGAGCTGGTTATTTTTATTCTACAAGGCAACAGGGGTGGTGAAGAAGGAGGCAGGGCTCCCCTCTGGGATGGGGCCAAGCACCTCCTCTCATCATATCTAGCGGTGAAACTGCAGGTGAATTATCTTCTCTTTCCTAGCCTTGGTTTCCTCTCCTTGAAATGAGGGTAATGGCCTCTTCATTGCCTAATAGTAGGGTTGTGGGAAGATTATGTGAAAATGATGGACCAGAAGACTTTTTTGAACTGTAAAACACAATGGACAAGCACATTTTCTTGCAATCTAGATTGAATCAATTTTCTACTGCCCAGCTGTCTGTTGTGAATTCATAGCCATCTTGCTCATCTGACGCAGGTTGCTGAGTCTGAAGTATACCCAAGTCTATTGTATTGGTTTTTCCTTTTTCAAGGTCAGATACAAGGGTTTGGTTTTCCTGAATGTCTTCTTTGACTACATTAGTCCATGATGGGTTTTCTGTCCTCTGAGTCTCATCCTAACTTACTTTATTAATTAATTAATTAATTGATTAATTAATTAATTTAATTGTGGAATGCGGTTATGTTCTTCTAAGTCATGTTTGTCTTCTCTTTCACTGGTCTTCAGCAAGTACTGCCAACTTCAGGTTTTACAAGGCTCTCTATTCAAATCTTCCTTTTACATTTCACGAATGTATAAAAATAGAAACTGCAAAGCAAGAGATAAGAGTTGAGAGCACGTTGAGAGTTTCCTTTAATTTATAATGCTCTGATTATGGTGAGGGTAAATATTTTTCTTAAGTGTTTGGCCATTTGTATTTCTTTTTCTTTTCTTGCTGAATTTCTCATATGTATCGTTTCTCATTGCCTTGAGTGTTTATTTTTCAAATTGATTTACATAGGATTTAATTGAGCAGATTTTGCTTTACGGTTTTTATCTTTGGTGGGATACTTTGAAAGTCTTATATATGAAGATTCTGTAAATATTCATCAATTTTATCTGAATATTTTTATGTATTTTAAAAAATGAAATCTTTACTCCATCTAGAATTTAGATTATAAAATATAAGTCAGGGTTCTAGCATGGTATTTTTTCCCTAAATATTTAGCTAGGAGTTTCATTGCCATTGACATGGAAAATTCTTTCCTTTCTAGTTGAAATACATTCCAAAGATAAATAAAATGATTCTGTCTATTGATTAACCTGCTGTGTTGGCAGTGGACTACCACATCTTTGTTTCTATTAATTTTAGTTTTAAAATTAATTTTAATATCTTTTATTGAATGGTTCACCTTTAATTTCTACTTTCCCCAATTCTTTCCTCTATAATGTCCCATTTAGTTTTATAGATTTATTTCTATAGATAAACTTGAGGATGTTAAGTCTCCCAAGATATTACATCACACATGACTGAAATTGCTTTCCCTTTATTGGGATTATAGAAAATCCAGAAAATAATGTAGGGGAACAAATAATTGCAGAGCGGAAATTCAGGGTCATACAGAAATGAATGATAGAGGACAAAATCATGAGTGAAACTTGGATGGAGAAAAACAGGACAGAGATAAAAGATCACAGGAAAAATGATGTAAACATGGACTAGAGAAAATGACATCTGAGCCTAAAGAATCAGAATGATATTCAGAATTGTACAGAATAAAATTTTTCTGAAACTAAAGTAAGTTGTAAACCTATCACGTGAACTTTATGAAAAAGATTTAATAAAATCTGACAAACATCTCATATTCTGGTGAAAACAGTGAATTCCACTGGTAACAAAAGAACCCTAGAAAACTTCAGATAGAAAGAAAACAAAAACCCAACAGATATAGTTAAAAAAAACGAGGAGACCTCAGACTTCTCTTTGCAACATTGGTGAAGGCAGTCAGTGGAACAACATTCATAAAATCTGGGAGGAGGATTGTGATTCAAAAATTCTATACCCAGCCAAATTATCATTTATAATTTTAACAATTAAAGTAAATTTTCCTATTACAAAAATATATTTATTATACAAAATAAAAATACACCATAAAAAAAGTTAAACATCTTAAAAACTCAAAACCAAGTGGCTTCCAGATTTTTAAAATTCCAGTTTCTCCACCTCTTCTATTTTTTTTGTAGCTGCACACAGTGAAGTGAAGAAACTATGTGGATATCACTTACTTTTATGCTCATTCTGTTCCCTCAGCCCTCACAATGATGACTGGAGTTTAGCTCTGTATTCGTACTATCCACCAGGAAGAAGCATTTGATTTTTGTTTTGGTTAAAGTGCAATTGAGAGACAAGTCAGGAATAGACACATAGAGTGGAAACACAGACTTGCGTGCGTGCCTGCAGATTTGGGATTCAAGTGTATTCCTCAACTTCAAATGAAGAACAGGCAAAGCCAAATGGTTTACAAATGGAACAAATTCTCAGTCATTCGAAGTTTAGTAAACCAGAATTGTCAAGGGATTGAATCGAAATAAGTGCTATTGCCATGGGCAGAACTGAGCAGACACAAGTTTGTATGTTCAGCTCTTCAGTTAATTTGTGTGACCTTGGCTTCTTAAATCACAGAGCCTATTTTTCTTTTTAGCACACACAAAATGATGATAATTATGTCTATCTTATATGGTTGTCATGAAGGTTAAATGAAATGATGAGTATAAAATACCTAGCAGAGCTGGGCACTGAATATTAATAAATTAATAAATAGTGGCTGTTTGTTAAGATAATTTAGTAAACACAATAATGTCAGCTTCATTTCGATGCTGTATAAACAAAGTGGACGCTTCAAACCAAGAGCTCAAGAAATTAAGCATTCTTTCAACATCTGGGCCAAGCAATTAATTCTCATATTCATAAGCTTTAGCAATACATTATCAAGTAATGTAGGCCTCTTGGGAATTATAACTTTTTAATTAATTCACCTCACGGGTACAAAACTGATTAGTACTAATTTATAGCTTCATTTGCATATACTTGAAAGAGGAAAATGGTGTCTTCTGCAAGCACATCCATATGTACTCTCCAGATTATGCTCTAAACCAGCCCCTCTTAATCTGTCTTGCTCCTCATGCATAGGATTTTCCTGCAGTTTTTAATAATCCTGGCCAAACAGGCAAGTCAGATAGTAACCTCTCCCATTTGTGGCCTTTAGAGATATCTTTCCTCTCTCCTTTTTATCCTCCATTAGCTCCATTTTCTGCCCCTGGTTGTCCTCACAGGATCAGAGCCAATACCATCAACGTGGCTTAGAAAGATCTTTAGGCTTGGTGCCAGCAAACGTGGGTTCAACTCTTGGCACTGTTAGCTCTTTACCATTTATGTCACAGGGAGCTATTACTTATCTTCTCTGACCCTCTGTTTTCTTTTTGAGAAAGATGGGTTACAGAATATTTATTTTACCAGGCCATTGTAAGAATTGGAAAGATAACATGTTAAAGTGAATTGCTCTATTATTTCAGAGGGATGGGCATTGCTATGTCAGAAACAATGAAACCGTTTTTTGAACAGGCTGAGAAGAGAGAAGCTTCTCTCTTTCCTGACTTCTTCTAAGAAAGAGAGGAAAATGGCTCTGAGAGAAGTAGGAAGGTCGCTAGGTCACCCCCTTTCTGCTCACAAGGGTCACTGACAAGCCTGGGAGAGCTTGGACGTTGCTGGCCTCCTTTCGTCGTGAGATGCGGTGAGTGGGATGGGGGACAGCTCTCTGGGGAGTGTCGAGGTCATGAGTGTGAGTCCCAGTGCTCCTGCTGTTTGCTGTGTGAGCTCGAGTAATCGTATAACCTTCCTGGGCCTCTTTTTCCTAACTGTAGAATTGAGGGTGACGGTAACAGCACCTCTCTCACAAAATAGCTACGGGGATTAGATAAGAAAATGAGTGTGAACGTGATTTATCAAGTGCAAAGTGCTGCACAGATGGTGGTTATTATTGTAGACAATCTCAATTATCCTTTTCAGTCCTAAAGATTTGTGATTCTAAATGCAACGGTGTGAGCAAGAGGCTTATTTTTTTCTCAAGCAGCTATCGATATTATTTCCTTCAAGCTTCCAGGTCTTTCTTAATGCACAATCAAGGCACTGTTTCTTCCTTAGGAGGAAATGTCCCTCCTTGGGGACTGGGCCTGCCACAGGGATGTTGGGGTGACACAGGGAACTGAGCCAAGCTGAGTGCCTGCTTGAACTGGGGGATTTAGAGTTGCATCTTTTGAGGTTTAAATCCAGTTTTCTTGAGTCAGATTCAGATTTTCCAAAACCCTTTCTTTAAACCCAAAAGCTCCAAGAAAAATTAGAGGGCTTTTTGGACATGAGATAGCCCTCCCGGGGAGGGAGTGGGAGGCCATTCTGATGAACCGAGTGTAAATGAGTCTCAGCCATATGGATTTGATTTGCCCCATGATACCCCATGTTTCAGTATTAAGCAGAGAGAAGCTTGGAGATGTGGATTTGGTGTTTCCTTCCCAAACTCTAGACATTTATAAATAGATCAAGATGCAAGGGGAAGAAAACATTCATTCTTACGACGGTTAAGCGTCTGGCTTGGAGGAGCATGGCCAGACTGGAGCTACTTTCAGAGCTCCTGACGAGCTCTTTCAAATGCTCTCAGGTCCCCGTGCCTTTGGACAAGCTAGTCTTCCCTGTACGATCAGTTCCCTAAGTTGTGGATCCGGGGCACAATGACAATGCAGGTCTCCATGTTTCCAAATGAAGAATTTCAAGATGGTGGCAGCAGAACATTAAAGCAAGCAAGGTCTCTGTGGAACTATGTAGTTGACATGCCAATGAAGCTGACTGCTTATCTGCCTTGCACA
Source organism: Pteropus medius (assembly GCF_902729225.1). Taxonomy (NCBI): domain Eukaryota; kingdom Metazoa; phylum Chordata; class Mammalia; order Chiroptera; family Pteropodidae; genus Pteropus; species Pteropus medius. The sequence continues at coordinate 59,945,170 of NW_024349800.1, read as the reverse complement.
AAATTCCTCTCCTTCCTCTAGGATCTGCTGTTCCTTCTCACAGAGCCTTCTTTGATTCTCCAGGAGGATGAGGTGCTCTCCATCGTGTTCCTATAGCATCCTTTTGTCACCTCTATTGGTGCACGTATTAGCCATAATAAACTGTTTCTGTATTCATTTATTCAATCAACAAACATTGATGGAACTGCCTACTATGCATTGGGCACTATGCCAAGTCCTGGCGAGCACAGTCTGGGAGCCCGAAGGAGTGGAACATAACTCAGCTTGGGAGAGTCTAGAAAAGTTTTCTTTTGGAGACGATGCTCGAATTGAGTCTTGAGGGACAAGTAACTGTAAGAAGAGAACTGGAAGGATCTGAATCCACAAGAACAAAAGACACAGAAACAAGGACTAGCTTGGTGTTTGTGGCATTGGTAGAGCACGGACTTTGAGACAGGCACTGAAGTTAAATGGCTGGAGTGGTAGGTAGATTACTGAGATTACTCAGGAGATTACTGAGGGCCTTTAAGCCATGCAGCTTACTGTGCCACCGAAAAGGTTGGAAGCAGGGAGTGAATAGTTAGATTTGCATGGTAGATTAATTGCTCTGGTTGCAGTGGGGATAGAGGATCAATACATGGGGAAGCAGGTTGATAAATTAAGAGGTAATTCCAGGCAAGAAAAAATGCGACCTCAGATAAAATAACAACCATGGGGAATGAAGAAAAATGTATGGATTTAAGAGATAGGGATAGTGTAAAGCTGGTTAAGACTGATGGGATGCTGGTGACTGAAGGAGGGAGAAGAAAGAGAAATGGAATCAAAGTTTCTGACTTTGGTGTCTGTGAGGAGGTTTTTGGATGAGATTAGCAATTGAATTGATAGACCAAGTGAGGCAAATTGCCCTCCTCAGTGTGGGTGGGCCTTAGCCAATCAGTTGAAGACATGAATAGAACAAAAAGGCTAAGTCAGAGGGAACTTTGCTGAGTGAGAGGGACCCTGAAAGGGACATTGGTCTTCTCCTGCCCTCAGACCAGAACTACACCGCTGATTCTCCCGAGTCTCCAGCCTGCCTACTGCTTGCTGATTTATCCCTGAGAATAAATGATCGATCGATCTATCTATCTATCTATCTATCTATCTATCTATCTATCTATCTATCTATCTATATCATCTGTATCATCTATCATCTATCTAAATTTTTTCCTGCTTCTCTGAAGACCTCAGACCAATACAAACTTCAGACTGGGCTAGAAAGGAAGAGAGACCAGGAGGGTGTGGGTAGATAGAGGGATCCAGGGCTGAAGGTCTCTTTAAGCTCAAAGACAAACGTAAGGAGAATGAAGGTGGGAAAGATATGAAAGAATCGGAGGCAGTGGCCAGAAGGCAGGATACCGGCGTTAGTATTTGTGAAATGCAGGGCAACGTCTCTAGAGACCCTAAATAGGTAGGGCTGGGGGGAACCATGCAGCTTTCACAGATGATTGCATGGTGCACCCAGGGTTAGGAACCTCTTGGTGACCAGTAAGACCTGGTAGGGGAGGACCAATCCCCTCTGCCCATCAGGTGTGAATGCCACACCCACAACCCTGGATCGGCCACCTGTACAGCATCCCGTATCACTCGCTCCCTTATCTTTAAGTGCAGTTGTTTTTACCATCACTCTGAGGAGGCAGCTTCCTGCAACGCTGCACCAGAAGCCCTGGCTGCCTCCTCTTCTTGTGAGCGCTGGCACGACGTCCCTTTCTGTTCTCATCCTTCCTCTTCCCTTTCAGTGTGGGATTCCACTGCTCTGTGGAGGAAGGGGAGGTGTTGTGAATGCCTTTTGGTTGCAAAGCTCACTTCCTTATTGGTGTCTGAGCCGACACAGATTCTGTGATCAGGCAGAGATGCAGACACCATGAGGTTTGCCGTGCCCGCTGTTAAGAATTTAAGTCCCAGTGGCAGTGATCGGGGGTCGGGAGGAGTTTTGTTCTTAGCCATTTCATGCCAAATGACACATGGGTTGCACCCACACCCCCACTCTACACAGTACCTTGCAGAGTAATGAATGCGCAATGAGCCCTCAATAAATTACTCTGCTCCCTCAATTAGATGGACAGTAAGAACGACAGTTCTAGAGGACCTATTGAACTTGACATTGAAAAGCATTAAAAAATGATGAAATGCTTACTAGGTGCCAAGTACTAAGGCAGACCCTATATATACATTACATCATTTCATTCTTTCAACAACCTTGTGATGTAATTTTTACCCTCATTTTAGAAATGATGGAACAGAAGCCAAGGAAATGATTTGAACTCTTCGCATTTTGAGCAATACTTTTATACCTCTTATTTGTGAAAACTATATTTTTAGAGGTAATATTCAGGACTGAGTTTTCATTTATTTCTCACTTCGTTCATTGGACTTAATTTTTCTGTATACGGTTATCTGGTTTATCCTTTAATTGTCAACAGGAAATCAGCACCATCCTGTTGTACCTCTGCTGGACCTCTCTCTCTCCAGCCCCCCATCCTCCTTCCCTCTCTCCCCCTTTGTTGTTAACTGTTTGTGTACTTTGGCTCTGACAAATTCTAAGTTCAAATAGTATTCCTGGCTATATTTTAAAAATTTTACTTTATTTAGGAAGATGTGAGAAGAAAGAGGGGAGCATTTTTAAAGTCTAGAGCAGCCAGAACTGGAAGCTGATCTCATAACATTCTTAACACTTTGGAATAGATAATCCTCTCTATTCACGATGTTATACTATTGTGTTAACCACATTCAAAATTTAGAGCTTAAGTACCCCTCTCCCCATACCTCTCTTATTGAAAAATACTCATTTATCCTTTGTAAAGTATAAAAAATATTCTGGACCTTAAGAAGAGACCACTTTTCTAGCCAAGGGAAATTAATCCTGAATTAGGAAGGGTTAAGCTTTGTTCTTGGCATCTATCTGAATAAACAGAGCGATTCTGTGGCATCTGAATTTTGCATTCAGATCAGCATTCTTAAGAAAGCAAGATGACCTGATTTTTATTTTCCCTTGTAAGCACGTTGTGACGAATCCACAAAACAATTGTGTCTTTGCCCAGAGTCTAGTGGATTGTTCGCATGGTGGTATTATTTTCAACAGGGCAGTAGTTTATGGGGGAAATATAGGAAGTTCAGGCAGGGAATAAACAGAATCAGAGAAAGCTTTAGGAGAAAAAAACAAACAAACATTGCGAGGCTTGGAAGTAGCTGATAGGGGATGAGCCCAGAACCTCCAAGTCCCTGTCTCCCGCCCCCGTTAACTTACAGAGTCAAAGAGGCAGAGGAAGCATCAGAGGGCAGAGAAAAAACCACAGGTAAACAGTGTCCCCGGACGGGAGGTGCGGAGTCTGTTCATGGTGTGAATGCATTGGCCTGAGGAAAGGCCATCGGGTCTGACCTTTAGGAGGACACCGGGACCTGCAGAGGTCGGGGAGACCGATGGCAAGTGTTAGGAGATGAGTAAGGTTGACACGGTGAAGGAGAGAGGGGTGGGGCTGGGACCTGACCCTTGGAAAGCAGAAGGAGAGAGAGTTGGGAATGTGAGGTACAATTTGGTACCGTGATGCAATGTCAAATTAGAGAAGCAGATGGGCGTATTCAGAGACCAAGATCCAGGCCACAGGTCACCTCGCCTCTGTGAACCTCAGTTTTCAACTATGTAAAACCACAACCACAGGTCCCGCCTCCCCCTGCCCAGCTTTCTGAGACTAAATGAGGTGATGTGCACTGCATAGGTTAGTCGATAGCCGAGTACCTTGGACAGAACGGGAGGGACAGGCGCACTGGTTCTGTCCGGCCCCCTTTCCCGAAGGAAGGGCTGACTTTGAAGCAAAAGAAGAGAGAAATGGGAAGGTTGGAGAGGAGAAGGGCGGAGCAGAGGGGGAACCGGGGGCGGGGGGGCGGCTAATCTCAGCGGCTCCCAAACTCAAGCCCGCTTTGATCGTTAGTCCTAACGTTTGCATTTCTGAATGAGCGCAGCATTTTGGAGCGCAGAGATACCTCAGGTTCATCTGACCAGCGCTTTGCCTTCATCCAAGAGAGGTAGCTCGTGCATTTCATGAGAGGCTGGGACTTGTCCTATGTCACTGAGTCTGCGGGAGGAGAAGAGGGTGAGAATCCTGCAGTGAACTCAGAATCCTTCCTGTTGGCGTTTGGAGGAGGGAGGCTCCCTGGCTGGCCGCACCCCACCCCACCGGGCTGGGGATCATCGCCCCCAGATGAGAGAGCTCAGTGAACCCACAGTGGGATTTGGAGCCTCCCTCCTCCCCTCAAACACCCCAGTGACATTTACAGCAAAATTTCTCCTTCAATATGCTTAGAGGTTCTGACTGAGAAAATTGTGAGTCACCGATGGCCTGAATCTGAGCAGAAAAACGAATGTGTTGAATTCTTTGGGCATGTGGGTTGGAAACGCTGGATGATGTTTCCTTGTCTGGTCCAGGACAGAACGACCTTGGGCAGCTTTGCCTGTTGAGAATCCGGGATAGAGAAAGCATAGCTTTTCTCAGTTGACGACGTGCCCAGCCCACCGCAGGGCTGCGGCTTCTCCTGTGGGGATCCCGATAGAGGCCATGTTCTGTTATATTGATTACACTGAAAAACAAAATATTTTGTACAGATACTAACAAAAGCCGTGGATAAATAAGGGTTTTTTAACTTTTATTTTATTTCTTATACATGAGCCTTATTCTAAAGTGAAACCTGCTTTTAATCATAACCCGTTTCACATCAGTTATGCTGTAAACAGAAGCCATTGTGGCGTCTACGGCACCTCCAGTGGGTAACTGGAGGCCTGGGTGCTAGATCTGGCTCATCTCCGTGTGACCCTGGGTGGCTTATATCCTCTCCCTTCCCCTCCGTTATTCTACTTGTAAAACCTGAGATGTGGACTATGTCTCCAAGGCCCTTTCTGACTCTAGGTCTGCCATGGACCGCTGGAAACTGCCAGCTCGTACTTCCTCTCTGGTTGTTAGAGACTTCTGGAAGCGAGCAGTAGTTCACCAGGGAAGTCTTCACGCTGCTGCTTGTCTCCTGTCCTCTGCCCAGAGCAGCGTCCACGCCCCTCCTTCTCCATCTGGAGTCCTCTGTTTGTGCTTTAAGACCTGGCTCAGGCCACTTTACTTTCCCAAGCCCTCCAGGACCCCAGGGTGACAGGTAGGGGCACTGCAGTGGTTTGCTCTGGATGCCATAACGAAGTGCCACAAACTGAGTGGCTTAAACAACAGAACCGATTGTGTCAGTTCTGGAGGCCAGAAGTCCGAGAGCATCGAAGTGTCTGCGGGCTTGTTTCCTTCTGAGAAGGAGGCTCCGTTCCACGCTCTCACCTGGCATCTCATGGTGTCCGCTGGCTCGCTGGCATCTTCGGCGTTCTCTGGCGCGTGGAAGCATCACTCACTGTTTTCATGACCGTGCGGCGTTCTGCCCGAGTGCGTGCCTTTTTTCCACATTCTTCCTTTTTATAAGGACACCAATCATATTGGAGGAGGGGCCCACCCTACTCCTGGGTGACCTCACCTTAATTCATTACGACTCTATTTTCCAATAAGGTCACATTCAGAGGATGTGGGGATTAGAACTTCAACACACGAATTTTCGGACACAATTCAACTCACAACAGGTTCCTGGGCTCCCTTCTCGTCTAGCCCCTTGGTGCTGTGGACCGGGCTCTCTCAGAGCAGCAGACATGGCATCCAGAACCACGTGTGTGGGCTGTGGGTCCAACAGATAGCAGCCAAAGGGAGCAGACATCGGGAAAGCTCACACCTGCAACTTGCAGACAAGGAGATGAGGGATGGAGAGCTGAGGGCAGCACTTAGGGGCGGAGCATCAGCTTGGAAGGTGGGTGGAGCTATAGATGAGGGGCGTGGTCAGGGGAGCCCACCAATCAGGAGATGGGCAGGGCTGCCCAAATTACTGGTACAAAATAAAGATGATCATTCCTTCTGTCTCGGAGTCCTTTGCAGTTAACACACACTGTCAGGTGGACGATTTCTTTTGGCAATAAAACCCTGGACAGGCAGAAGATGCCTTTTGCCCAGGCAACACCCTTTCAAATGAGTGTAAACGGATCCTCAGCAGTCAGTTCAGGGCTCACTTGTTTGGCTTCCTGGCTCCTGTCCTTGTCCCTCAGGATCTAACTCTGGGATCCCGCCCCAGTCTTCCCTTTGTGTAGTTACCTCTTTGTCTCTCGTGACTTCATTTTGGAAAATTCCCATTGCAAAGCCTAGGGGCTGGGACCCGGGAGGGGTGTGTTGTTTCCAGGGTGCAACTTCTTGGAAGTCATGTGTTTTTCTTAAAATGTATGCAGATTGTTGAATTTGATTTTATTTTTCCAAGTCTGTGCTAATATGAAAAATGTTGTTTGAAACGACTTAGCTTCACTCTTGCAGGGAGATGGGGCATGCTTACCCTGTGGCTTTCTGTACCCCGCTTTCTGTACCCCGCCCACTCCCGCATGCTTAACTTTGAGAAGCAGAATGTCTGTATGCTGACCCTTGAATTTTTTGCCTTGCGACTTCAGTTCTCGTCCTGCTTCTGATCCGGCCAAGCACCCCCCATAGGTGATGAACGCCCTTCCCACATTTTGGGCCCAGGCTCTTGGTCCTGAAACCAGCCCCTCAGTCTCTCCTGTCTTGGCTGCCAGGGCAGGGCCAGATGTGCGCCTCTAGGAAACACCCTGTCGGATGCCTTGTTTCCATTCCTGGATGGAGTAGATCCCCCGGTTCCGGTCCTTTCCCACTGAGGCCACCTGAGCTGGGCCCCTGGCATGCTCCCCTCTCTGTCTTAGGGGAGCTGTGATCCACCCTTAAGCTGCTGTCCTCTGGCTCTACCTCTCCTAAGACCTTTCCAAGGGCCCAAGGGAATGTCTCCAACCCAAGCCTCTCCCTCTCCCATCAAAGAGGAGAAGGCAGAGCAGAGGAAGCTGCTTACCATGCCGCCCCTCCCCCTGGCCATTTCCGCTCCAGCTCAGGGTCTCATTTCAACTCCTCCATGAGCTGTGAAGAGTGGGGACTTAGGTATCTGAAGGACTTGGGTTCAAATCTCTCCTCCACTTATTAGGTGTGAGATCTTGGGCTAGTCTCTCAGTTGCTATGAGGTTCAGCTTTCTTATTTGCAAAATGGGAATATTAATTTGCACTCCAGTTGAGAGAGCGAGGTGTGACAGTGTGTGACATGGAGCGTGACGGTGCTGGCCCAGGGCAGGCTCTCAGTGCATTTCCCTCCTCACCTCCCTTCCACCCCGTTTTGTCTATTGCTCCCCTGTCGGGCCAGCTGGTCTCTCTGGGGATGGCCCTTCATCCCTGCATAACCTCTCTTAAAGCTCCTCCCAGTGGAGGTGGGGGTGTGTCTGGGGGTGGGGTAAGGGGCCACTAGTGGCCTGCTTTGCAGATGAGGAACCTGGGTCCAGACAGGTGACTCTACCACAGCTGGCTTAGAGACCAGGCTTTTTCTGAGTCTTCCTTCTGACCTCTTAGCCTGGCTGGACCACGGCCACAGTGGGGAATTATGTTGTGTTGGGGGGATAACTAGATCTTAAACTACATCCAAATTCATGCCAATTGGACGTCTGAGATGTGAGTCTCCTCAGCCTTGCTTGTATCTCATGGGATGCAAGCTGTGTTCTCCTCTGCCCACATGCACGTGCCTAAGTCTCACCAGACTCTTCTAGACATTTGTCACTTGTCCCACAAAAACTCTAATTTGAGTATTTGTTATTTTACACGAGTCCCTCTTCATTTCCCTTTTATGCCCAAATACTCGCCTGTGAGTTCCCTGGAGGCAGGAACCACGTCCTCTGCTTTTCTCGTGTTTCTCTTCTTAGCGTCAAGCACATTGCTGAGCTCAGGACCGGTCCTGGAAATAGTCTGTGTTTGCTTTTCAATCTACACGAGCAATAGCAGCTCACGTCTGTAAATAAGTTAGATGTTTTACCAAACGAGCTGTATTATTTCATTTACTCTTCTTACCTACCACAGGATTTAATTATTATGGTAAAAGGAAAACCGAAGTTCAGATACACTTACGATTTGCCCAGAGCTGCACAGCTGGTAATTTCGAAGGAGGGTAAATGGGACCGCGGGACCCGGAGGGAGCAAGGCTCAAGGTCAAGGTGCACAGCACTGTGGAGCAATGCGTGGGATCTGCAGAATCTAACCTCGCTGCTTGAAAAGCTCGCAGCTGCAGCCTGTCCTAGTCCATGGACATGACACGGTGATGATCCGATCCGTCTCCTCAAGATGTCCGATTCCATCTTTCGTCTCAGACCGAAAGGCTCTTTAGGAAATCATTTCTTTATGCTAACTTTTTAAAAATGAAGCTTTTGGACTAAATACGTATTTTCCATTTTTTTTGGTTGTATAAGCACAGTATTTATCTCATCAAGAATTATGACAAACCCCTAAATGTTTCATGTTTTTCACAATTTATTCGGAACAAATTAAAAGTAACTTTCTGTAGTACGGATCGCCCCAGAGAACGGCTCCAAGACCCTTCCTCCCGCCTGCTCCCCTCGGACCTCACATCTGCTCACATTTCGCCACCTACAGCCTGAGAGGGGCTCGGCGAGGAGGACCCCCACCACACACCTGGCCCCCACCACGCACCTGGCCCCC